>NW_024582439.1:1492597-1496446 GCF_018398535.1 Haplochromis burtoni
AAATACTGAGGAAGAAAACATGAAGTCTTAAGTCTTTAAAAGTCTGAGAATGAAGGCTTGGTGTAATAGTCGACTGACTAAAGTTAAGCTCTTTTTATATTAAAATATCTCTGCAAACAATTTTAGATTTGAGTAAACATGAAATCTATCACACACTCATTGCCTCCATATCCTGTACCACATGATTGCTTCGCACAGTTTACATGTGGCTGTGACCAGTTCAACTGGATCAGTTTAAAGGCTCAGTTGGGTCTAAATTAGGGGAACATCAGGCACTGTTATAAAGGTGGTCAAAAGAACGCACGTTTGCTTAACTATCCATATTTTTGAGGCATTCAGTGGGTTTCACAAGAGACTAACAATCTTAAATAGAAGAAAAAGCTGAATAATTCTTTCTGCTTTGCACTTATGGGTCATATCCACAGCGCTGGAGGTGAAGCGATCAAAAACGTTTTGGCTAATTATAGACCCTAAAGTGTAAAAATTCAAAGCAGGGATCTGAACTCCTGCAAACAATCCAATGGCCCCTGCTGGGAAAAAGACCCTATCCCGGTGTCCACCCGACACAGACTTGGAATCACTTGTGTCAGCAGTTGTGGTAGTTGTTGACTGTGTGAGCTCAAAATGACAAAATAAGATAGTAACATGACATTGCCTACATGAAACCAAACTGTGTTTCTTACAATTGTGGCCTTGGAACTATTTCTTTTTTACTTTGAGCCCAGTGAACTTAAAAGTTCTGGAAAACTTCTCTAGGACACCACTAGAGGGAGAAAGACCCAAAAGAATGAATCAGAAGGCACAAATGTGCACCAGGGCTCCAGATTTGTAAGACATTAATGGCACTAGATTTGTCCTGATGAAATTAACCTTCATTGTAAGTGAATAAATAATGACCAAGAATTTCTACTTGAAATTATCTTAGATGTGTAACGTTGGATGTCCATGACACTTGCCCCTAAATCCTCAAAGATTTGGAAACACCGCTCTCAAGTATCTTTGGATATTTATGTTAATAATGTATTTATTTTAATCAATGCCATTTATCAACAGATCATTCTAACATATGGTGAGGCAAACATTTTGCCTAACTTCCATTAGGCGAGTCGACTTTTACATGTAAAAGCAAAGGAACTAACTTTCTGAAACCCATCGTAATACGTTTAAATGTTCTCACTGCGGCAAATACTTGACAAGCTTTTTCTAGGTCAGGCTTTGATTAAAACGGAAACAAGCTTAGGTTTTTTCTAGTTGGTCAGGTTGCATAAAGGCTGAAAATTTGCTTTTTAAATTCAACTTCTCAAATTACTTCAATATAAAGAATGTTTCAAAAAGAACTTTTTTCAAAAGGAGCGTGTGCACAGGCTAAATGAGAAGATTCAGCCATTTGTTCAAGGTTAAGGTTTTTGAGTCTGGAAATGATGTAACGTCTACACCACCCCATACTACACAATATAACCATCACACTAGAGCTGAGCTGGAACAAGAAGAAAATATTTCAGTATGTCAATTAACCAATCAATGATGAAATTAAATAGATTACTCTATTCTATTGTAATCCAATGTGGCAGCTGAATCAGGATTATGAAAGGTTGTGTGAATGCAAAACCTAGTTTTATGGGTAGCAGATGAAACCAAAGGTGGAAATGGTCTAAGATAACTGTCTCAAATCAGTTTTGGGACACATACAGAACCCTGTCTGTATTGTTTTGTACTTACATTAATTACATTAAATAAAAATCAGGAGTATTGCAAAAATGTCAAAATTGTTGGAATTATCAGTGGAAAAGAATATAGTCAGATTTTGATTTATCGTGTAATCATTAGCTTGATTTTTTCAAGATAATCAGACGATTTTTCTGCACTGGCAGTGTCTCGATCCCAAACAGACAGCCAGTGCAGTAAAAACATACCTGGATAGAAATACACACACATCAATCATGGACTAGCCTCTCCAGAGCCCGGGCCTCAACATTATTGAAGCAGTATGGGATCTTAACACAGAACAGAAAATAGAAAGAAATAAAAAACAGAGCCAAAACTAAAAGGAGAGCTTTTAATGTCCTTCAAGAAGCCTGGAGAACTAGTCCTGAAACAAATTACAAGAAAACCTTTGAGTGTGTTCAGGCTGTGTTGATAAAATTAAGGTGGTCATACGAAATATTGTTGGAGAACGACACTTTCAAACTTATTTCCATGTGTGTTTGCACATATTTGAATAAACTGCTGCATGTATTTCTAGTTTTCTTAGTAAAATGTGAAGAAACAAGGGGTAGCTTTTGCACAGCACTCTACTGTATCAACAGATGCAGACTAAATAACACAAGATTGCAATAACAAAGTTTCATTTTGTTTAGAAACTAAAATGTTTCCGTTTTTGTCTCTGCTGTTTTTAATAAACGTGAACAAACTACAAAAACTTGATTTGGCATCATTTCACATAGAGTGCTTAAGGTTATTAGACCACTACCCGGTGTAAGTTTTATGTCACAGTTACATTAAATTAACAGTACCGGTAATTACCAAAATAATTTTAAAAAAAAATCTTAATGCTCCAATATGTTGAAGCTCTTAAATTGAAATATTTTTTAATACCAACATGAAATAGTTATCCATAAACTTTCAATTGTTTTACAAAAAACAATGATGCCAAATTACAGATCTTTACATTCATTCCTGAACATAAAAATTGTTTTAGCGGCTGAATGTTATGCTTGAATGTTTTCTGTGTATAAAAATGTGAATTTAATTTGGTAAATACAGTAAATCTTTTAAAGAAGTTTGACAGATTTTTAAAATATGTGTTTTCCCCCCCCCCATCACAGGAGATCTCATGTGGGACGCACTGCACAAACGTTCATGAAAGTTATGACCATGAATGTACAGGACAGAAGTTCATATTATCCTCCTAAGACCCGAACTCTTTCATGGGATGCATTTTGAATTTTCCTTTGCTATTTGGGCTGATTGTTTTTACGTTCATCAGGTCCCAAAGAATTACCAGATTTTTTTGTTTTACCTAATTTTTGTTTCTGAGAAAAATGAGAGCCACATATGAGGACATTCATTTGAAACTTTGATAGAACAGTGGCAGTATAATGTCCTCGTAAGTGGATATCAGGCCCTTGTAGAGCAAAATTAGGTATTATGGTCTAGACATCCCAAAATGTGATGCCCACATATGTGGACGCCAGGTCCTAGGAGGTTAAAATAAAGAAATGACAAGTTTCTCAGAGTGAGCTTTGTCACAGCTGATTTGTGTGTTATTAAGAGGGCTTTGAATAATCTTTATTTTGTATACACACAGTATGTTACGTATATAAAGACTCCCAAAATATAACTGTTCTATTCCAACGCGTTAATAAAAGCATTTTAGGGATGACTGTGAAAAATGAGAACAATAATTAGCTTTTGAACTATTAAATCATTGCTAATATTATATTTTTGTAGCATTTTACCGTAATCTCTTTTTCCTCTGAAACCTTATGGGCATCGTCTATTTGCTCAAAACCAACCAAACTATCTTAATATTTATGCGACTGTGCTTTAAACTGAACTGATATATAAACAAGTTAAGATAAATCATCATCATATATAAAAAATAAAAATAAAAATAAAAAAAAGCTAACATTGGATAACACCTGTAGTGCCCTCATCTCTCCAACAGATGCTCCCCTAATGCCATCCTCCCCAGCTCCCCTTAGAAACGAGGCAAAAATAGATAATCCACCTTTTATATTGTAGATACATTTATATAATCATTTTTTGTTTTTGTTTTCTTTTTTTACAATGGAATTGCTCCGTCATACAAGATGACTGGGGAAAGAAAAAAAAAAAAAAAAAAAAAAA
>NW_024582439.1:1496466-1542123 GCF_018398535.1 Haplochromis burtoni
AAGCACACAATACAGTCAATAAACCAAACCTATAGAACATATGATTGTCACTTACTTGAGAGTCACAAAAAAAGTACATACCGCGAATAAATAATCTACAGAAATATGTACAATATGCACAACAAGAAATTCAATGGAAGTGCAAATAAAGCTTTGGATCCCTGCACAGGAAATAAGGTAAGCAAATGTGAGCCAGCTGTCCCCAACATACAGTATGAAGCAATAGTCATCCGAAAGTCATAAATTTACAGGACATTTATAGTAACATTTAGGCTTTGAGCTCCTGCATTTAATGACTTTTAATAATGAACTGCGTGAAACAAAAATCTGAGAGATTAAAATGGACACATTACATTATGTACAGCGTATCGCATTCCACGGAAAACTGGAGTGTTTTCAGTGCTTGTCGTCCAATGCGGATCAAGGCAACAACCACGGGACTACAGGCAGAGACGGAGAAAAGTAGGGATCCAGAGAGAAGGCTGCTCACTGCAGAGGATTAAAAAAACAAAACAAAACTCATTGCACCTCTGCTGGCTTCCTTAGCTTGTAGTGACTGAAACATTCTGCGATATTTAACACTGTACAACTCTGCTAACTTTCCCATCTAGATCGAGAAGAAGAAGAGGGAAGAGAGCTGGTCAAAGGAGGTCATGTGTGCACGTCACTCTTGTCGGGTCGGTAACACACACTCTTAGCATAATGCACACATGTGAGCTGCAGTTGTCTGTAATGTCCCGAATTAAGAAGTCCTGCTGGGTGCGGTAGCTCCAAGTTACCCAGAGTTCAAGTACTCCAGTGCCACTTCATAGCAAAATTTGTATTGGTCCTAGCAGGAAAGAAGAAACAGACAGAGGCATTAGAGATGTGCAGGAGTTGGCCTGAGTCTCCTAAGTCATAAAGTTAGTGTCTCCTAAGTCATAAATGAATACTACAAGCCCTCTGGGGATTTTTGCTATTCCCAAAGGGCCTGTTGTCTGTTTGATAATCATACCATTTAAATCCTATAACTCTGAAAAAACATCAATGGGACTTTAAAGTCGAGGCTTTCGGCACATTAAACAATCTCAGTTCTGCACCAGACTGAAACTAATAAATAACTGACATCTTCAAGCGGATGAGAAGGTATTGACTTTATTGCTTTACTGCTTGTCACTATAGAATACGCGTCACAGATGCAGATATATGGACCCCTAATCGTGCGATCACCATCTTCACAATCTTCAGCGGCAGAGGAAACTAACTGTCAGATACTTCTTCTTCATAAAAGCTGCAACAAGCAGCAGCATAACGCATCACTTCCTCTTCCACTGGCGGGAAAACGTTTAAATAAATATGAGTTGATTTAATATGGTCCGGAGCTGAGTGTTTTTAGTGTGTCCTCTTGATTTTTGATTCCTGATTTTTGATGTTTTCTGTGACGAAGGCTTCAAAGCTGTATTAAAATAAGTGAATTTTGACATCTTGCCACAGTTTATGTTGAGAGTTGTCAAACTTACGACTCACGGGCCCAGAAGTAGCTATTCAAATGATCCAAGACAGCCCACTAGCTAGCTTTGCAAAATGAGGAAGTTAAAATTACAGAGCGGGTCTGCTGGAGTTTTTTTCACGTTAAAAGGGAGTTTTTCCTTCCCACTGTCACTGCCAAGGGCTTGCTCATAGGGAGTCATCTTATTGTTGAGGGATCTGTATTATTGTAGAGTCTTTACCTTACAATATAAAGGGCCTTGAGGTGACTGCTGTTATTTGACGCTATATAAACAAAACTGAATTGAATTCATTGACGCACGCATTACAGAGAGGAGGCATCAGATGAAAAGTTCAAAATAGTTAGTTATTGAAGTTATAATTAAGTAAAATAATTTTGCTCTTTAGTTCCAAAATATCATACATAAAGGTCCACTGTCAGTTGTAATGCACAAGTGAAAGGCCCCAGGACACACAAACTGGGAAATATCAGGAAGGGCGTAAAGCCAAATGAAATATTTGAAGGTAACACTGCTGTGTTGACACCATGTAGTTAAGGCAGTAACTGAAAGTAGCTTTTTTTAATGACTTTTTTGTGACATTAATGAGTTTAAATCCCTGGTGTCATTCGTACAAAACAACGGACAGCGAACAAGAGAGGTCAAGAAGAGAGTGCAGGCAGAGTGGAGTGGGTGGAGATGAATATCAGGGGTGATTTTTGACAGAAGGGTAGCAGCAAGAGTGAAAGGGAAGGTTTACGAGGTAGTAGTGAGACCTGCTATGATGTGTGGTTTGGAGATGGTGGTACTGACATGAAGACAGGAGGATGAACTGGCAGAGCTATAGATGTTGCTATTTTTATTGGAAGTGACCAGAACAGACAAGTTTAGAAAAGAGTACGTCAGAGGCGGCACAGGTTGAGTGTTTTGGAGAGAAAGTTAGACAGCCAAGGCTGAGATGGTTTGGACATGCAGAAAGACAATATGTTGTTCTCTCTGCTTCTTCAGCCATTATACCTAGATTGCTGTAGATTCCCAACTGGTACTGTGAGAAACTTAACACAATATTCTGATTTATGAAGACTGCATTTATATCAAGTTTTCAGCTCCTGCAGTGTCCCTCACCAGTAGGTCCACCATGTTGGGCTTATTATTCCTCAGTGTCTTGACAGCGTGGAAAACATCCACAGAGCGCTGGTGCTGAAGCATCTCACACACAATGCTGATGGCACAGAATGTCCCACTGCGGCCGCCTCCATTCCTATGGTTGTGAGAAAAAAGTTAATTAAAAATTTCAATGTCATCCAAGAAGAGTTCAAAAAGAAAGCTGAAGCTGACACTAAAGGCTCACAAAGGGCTGAGGTGTGTTTTGATGCAGTGAAGGCTTTCAGTCAGTAGGTGGAGATGTTTCATTTTTAATACCAGCAGGGAATGAAGTTGGAAACTTACAGACAGTGGACCACAGTGCGTCCCTCTCCCCCGTCGTACTCCTCCTGCCATTTATCCACCTGTCGAATGAGCTTGAGGAAGGAGCGTTTGGACATGGGCGTGTCTCTGTACATGGGCCAACCCAGGAACTGGAACTGCTGCACCATCCGGTAGCCATCCTGAGGCTAGAGGGGGGAAGGACAACGGTTATCCCAGGTTAATACATATGTAGGGGGGAGGGAGTTAATCGCTGTTGTATAAAGATGCAATCAGACTGTAAAGATGCAGGGAGGGTGAAGCTAAGCTTCATCAGAAGCTGGATAGAGATGGTTAAAGGGCGCGAGTCGCCGCTGAAGAGATAAGCGTGCAGATAAGACAGGGTGATAGATGAGCACAGTTGCTGCTGGAGACAGATAGTTAAGCAATCTAGGATACAGACACTCTAAATCACACTCAGACATATCGATCAATAACACTTGTCCGCGATCATGTGTGATTAGCTTGTAGTGCACTTAACATGCTGTAGGTGCCTCTGCCGGCCAGAGGATGTTACAGCACGTTAATATGAGGAGCGATTATTGACAACAGAGAGCAGGCTGTTGGGATAAACAGCTTACACAGGTGACTGCAGGTGATGCTGGCATGGGTCAGGTGCCTGTCTGTGCAGTGATGTCTGGTAGCTCAAAGTTAAAGGGTCAGTACACGCCATGTTGTGAGATATCTCTCTTTGAGGGTTCGCTCACGATTCCAGAAAAATGCAAGTGAACTAGATTTGTGATATTTATTTAAATCATTTAAAAAACAAGTTATTTCTTTATTAGAAATAATTTAAATATGAAAGGTTCTCCCTAGGGGCTCACTTCAAAATAAATCTAGGGTGTCACAGGATGATACAAGAGACACAAAATAAAAGCAAATGTATTTCTTTTTATGATTTTTCTGACTCATTGCATGAAATAATTTATCCTCTTTTGGCCACTTCAAAAATGATGCAAATGAAACTGTCACCTTTAAAAAGAAGTTGCACATTGTGCTGCGGATACATTAGATTCCACTTATAAGAAGTATGTGTTGGTAGTTTTTGTTCAGCATCGCCGTGTTCTTGTTCAACCCAAAATGTGTTAATTGACGGGAAAACCTGTTTTCTGCTTCTGCTACATGTGAAAATTTTCTCAAGCTGTCTAAGAGACAATTAACTTGTGGCAATCACACCTCCATCCAGTCAACTGGTGCAGTGGCATAGTTAAAGAGCACAATGACTCTGCCTCTGCACAGCTTGAACGGACAGGCCGACGTATGAGTGGGACGTGTGAGGTGTGCAGTCACAGAATAAATTGGCTTCACAGCAGGGAAGACAAACAAGTTTCAAAAGTTACAAATAAATGGGCAGCAAAGCAGAAAAAACAAAAACAAAAAAAAAAACCCCAACAACTACATGTCAGGCTGATCACACAGAATGCTTTTTTTGTTTGTAGCTTTTCCATTTTGTGTTACCGTACCCGAGCCGCATTGTAGATCCGGAATATTCTGCTGATGATGTCCTCTTCCAGATCAGCGGAGACAAACTCCACCTGGATGGGTCCATGGCGGTGGACTCCGTTTTCTGGCCAGTACTGTGGGCACAACTAAACCAAATAGGCATGTGCACATACACACACACGCATACACACATATAGAGAAATGCATGTACACCAGCACGCAGACAAATCAACAAAGGGAAACACAAGAAAAGGAAAGATGACTTATTAGTTTCAGATCCAAACTATACCGACTAAAGACGGTGACTCTGATGTCAGCTCCTTTTATACACTTGCAAAAAAAATGAAGGAAGTCTGAAGGCAAAGTGACACGGTACAATAGGCAGAGTCAAAAGAGGTGAATTCATTCAATACAAAGTACTTTTCTTTTTAAAATTGAACATTGAACATTTTTTTTTTAAATTTGAGAACATTCAATACAAAAAATAAATTTTTTTTTTTTGATATTGCAGAAACTAAACACAGGTGTTCTCCAAGTATGGGAGCTTTCTCCTAATCAACTAACCCTTTGTTCAACAAATCCAACTGAAATTTCTCAAAATCTTTGGGTAATTCTTTTGCCCCTCTTTAGAAAACATGCACATTCTTTGTTCCTTAAAAGCAGTTTAAAAAAATTGATTCATGTCTAAGATGAAAAATGTCATCAAAGGCAAGATCATCAAAAGATTGATTGATTGATGGAAAGATAATTCATTGCCTGTATTTTTGATGAAAGAAATGTATTGTTCCTGTCCTTTTTCTGGTATATTCCTACAGCCCAAGCGGCTAAAAATTTCACACCAACAAACTTGACAAATTTCATCTTCAGCAAAATTATTCCATCCTTTTAACATACATCATTTCCAGCCAAATAAACTTTATATGTTTAGGCTGAAGCTGCAAGAGACAGCTAAAAAGGTCTGTGGCCACACCCATTTCCACTCAAGGCTGTCTCCTTGGGTAGTTTTGTACCACTTTTAGCGCTGACACTGCTTTTAAATCACTCTGCGGATGTCTTGTTCTAAATAGCTGCACTTGCTTGTCTACAACGTGTCTGGATCTCCACCAGTGGGTCAAAATAGTCACCATTCAACTTTTATTTATTTTTGGGGAAGAGAACAAAATGATAGGCTGGGAAATCTGGCAAGTAGGGTGGATGTAGAGTGAAGATTTGTTGCTGTGGCCTTTTCAATGCAATGTGAGTGGACCAACAGTGTCATGCTAGCACTGCTACGGCATAGAGTGCCCTTAAATCATCTTCCTTCTCACATGCCTTTCTCTGACCCTAGGGAGGCATTTATGGTAAACAGCCCTTCATATGTAAACTCTGACTTGATGCTCAATCTTTAGGCGAGGACATTTATTCTCTTCGCTTCATTCTCTGAAAACCGCTGTTTGGCATCTGGGGCATAGTCAGAAATCCAGCTCTTATCAGCAGTGATTGTGGACACAAATGTTTGGTCTCTACACAAATTTAAGATCTGTGGTAAAATTGCAGATGCAAATAAGCAAGTGGGTGTCAGAGCAGGACTTTGAGGGGCTGATAAAGATACCAATCATCCTGGAGGCTGTGCAGGGTTTCATAAGCAGTCGACCCTGAACAAGAGACGAGTCAAATTTGGAATGGGCATGGACTTTCTGATCTCTTATTGTAAAATAACAAATTACAAGCTTTTGCAGTGTCAGATGGACAAAGCAATGCTACCTTGGGTTTTGCAGTAAAAGACTGATTAATCAATATTCAATCAATAGATTGTTTCAAATAAACACTAATCAGCAGTTAACTCTAATTACAAGTCTTAAGCGGCAGTTATCAATATTGAGACTGACTGTTCTTGTGCACTGAGCAGAAACCCTCTAGGATGGCCTCGTAAAAGCAGTAAAAACCCCTCCATTTCCGCTCCTTTATGAGAGAAAGCCCAGTTAAGAACTTGCACCTGTGGAGCCAGTCACCAGCCTCAGAGCTCTAAATCAGACAAATGGAAGCTTACACACAGATGGACACGTCTCACATTGACAAGCATGTCATGTCACAAATGCATGCCACAGTCATAAACAATCAAGGGGGAGAAAAAAGGGACCATCTTGGAGAAATGCAAATAACAGACCTCAACACGGGAATCCAGACGGACACGGAAATAGTTGCTTACTTTGTGTCTCTTACACACAAAAGCAGAAGCACATATGCTGTCTGTGTGGCAGCTTAAGCACTGCTTTCCGCCTTCCTTTTAGAGCCCATCAAAACTTGACAAATTCAACAGATGCAAAAACAAAGATGTTGATGGAGAAGATGGTAAACCTCCCTCGCCTTCATCTACTCCTCAACCTCCACCCACCCCCTTCCTACCTTCCCACCTGCGCTGCTTTCTTGGCTTGCTGACGGGCTGGCTACAGTGAGAATATTGAATGAAAGGCCTTTTCTATCCAGCCAGTCACCTAGGGAAAGGGGATTTGGATGGGGAGAGCAGCCTGGCTTCAGGCTTTGATCCCCGGGTGTTATGACAGAGCCTCGGGCTGAGAAATCTGGAGTCTCTTCCACAGGCCTTCTTTTCTTCGTCTACTTTTACAGCAAGTCCTATTCCTTCCACTCTGCAGTATATACCTTATTTCAAGCATATTCAGTATTCATACAAATATATAGTTTCTCTAACATAGATACATCCCTCGGGGTTTCCCTGGGTTTGTGAAATGTAATCATTCAATCGGTTCCCATCAATGTCCTTTTTGCAACTTTTAGATAAAAAAAAAAAAAAACCTGTCATGAAAGAACTCATGTCTCATTTGTTTGTGAGTAAAATTCTTGCATTAAAATTCTTCGTTCAGGATTTAATGTGCTTGCTATTTATTTAAGCAAATGTACTGGGTCGGGTTTACCTGTGCTGGGTCGACATCATTGAGCATTACTATGGATGTGCAGTGGTAGTCCAGCACCAATCTCCAGAAGTCCTTTACTGTGTTTGGCAATGGGTGCTGTGTCACTATGAATGCAGAAGGCTGCTTGTAACTCTGGAGGGAGGGAAGAAGAAGAAAAAGAAAGCTGATGCTGAATAGACCAAGTGCATGCTTTTGTGCAACACTGTCAAGAATAAAACCATTTCTAAAACGACCTCCGTCTCTCAACCAGACTTCCTGCTGAGAGCAGTTTTCTAATGGAGATTCCATGTCTAGGGAGATTATTTTAGGACAGAGCACTTTTAATGTGGTTTCTGGCTCCCCAATGTAGCCCAGTGGGGACTGAGACAATCCTGTACCTGAAAGGTCACCTGCTCAATCCCAGCAAGAGCCAAAAAGTCCATCAGCGAGCATGTGCCTTGTCAAGGTGTTCTTTGTTAGGTCCCCTTAAGAATTGCTAGACATAGCATTTTCAATTGTTTCCTTTGATGTTTCTTAGATACTGACAGATAAGTGCTTAATTAGAAGTGACAGCAATTCAGAGATGTTGTGAAGTCTTAATTCTGTGGCAGAAGCTCTTAACTCAAGTCCTAGGTGGCTGCAGTCCAAGTTAAAAGTCTCAATGAGTAAATTTCAAGTCAAGATTGCAAGACTTAAATCTGAATTTTGACTTGCTATACTCTTTATAAAAATTAGCAACATTTAAAAGTCACATAAAAATCAGCATTGTATAGCAGGCTGAAATACCAACATGTCGTAGGTCTTCTACGAAATAAAATGCAAAATCCCTGCTTTCAAATCAGCAACATTTTAAGGTTCCAATACACAAATACAGGCAGCTGCAGTTTCAGCAATTTGTGATTCAGTGCTACTTTACCACTTTAAAATTACAGCGATGAAATCAGCAAGATGATCTGAACCAGCATGCAAGCAGACAGACTTAATAGTGTAAAATGTTTGACCCTTACATCCATCAGAGCGGCATTGATGTAATTGGAGCTCTCGCCGTCGATGGTGATCAAGAAGGGAAGGCAGCGGTCCGGAGGCAGGACGTCCATGCAGCGGTTCTTCTCGTGGTTTCTAGGCAGCAGGGCGATGCTGCAGTCTTCCACCCGCAGCGTGGGAGTCACCATATTGAGTGTCTTTGAGATTGAAGCAGAATTACATGGTGTCATACTGACGCAGGAAGGTAGGCACTTGGGTTATCTCCCGATATGGTAATTAACAATGCGATTCTTTGATCAGTTACATTAGTGATAGCTCCGACTCCCCTGAAGTGACTGGGATTAAAACTTAGAGTGGGGTGGCGCATTTCATATAACTATATATTAGATGCATCACCTATTTATATAAAGTACGTTTATGCACAGGATTTGTTTAAAGCAGCCTCGTGCTTCAGATAATGTGTCATCATGAATTTGCACACACTGTATGTCTAATTACGTTAAATAGCTCCTCACCCTGAACTCCTCTTTAATGGGGCTGGAGTTTGTCTGCGGGTCCAGGCGGTTCATGTCGTAGTAGACGGAGCGGAGCTGACTCGCAGGAATGGTGGTATCGCCACAGAGACATGCCTCCAAAATGGCATCATGGATGAAGACATACTGCTCCTGAAAAAAACAGCATCCTCATTGCGCATCCATCAGGCATCTATGACTTATGACAGAAGACAAGCTCCCCCCCCCCCAAAAAAAGAAAGTTTTCTTTTATTTTTTATTTCTACCACTGCTATAAGCAGAAATATGTGAGCCAGGGTTTTCCTCTGTTTTTGCTAGAAAAATTCAGTGACCTTTCCATGACCTTACTGGGATTATGCTTTACCCCCACGGCAGTTTCTGTGTCTAATATTTGTCATTGTCTTTGTTCAAAGGTTACAATACATATTTTTGCATTTTTTTGGTACACAGCTTATTTAATTCTCTTATAAAACCCAGAATTGTATGACATTTTCAAAACCTTAAAATATTTAGAAGTCTAGCAGAAAATATTTTCATGAATGACTTGACCTTTTCCATGTTTTTTTAGGATCCTATGAAACCTCAGTGAACTTATCAAGGTTAGGATTTCCTCATGAGTATTGCTATCATCGTCACAGGAAGGTTAATGGTTGAGTTCTTATATAAAACCAAAAACAAGCAAGCAAACAAACAAAAAACCCAACACCCACTGTGCTCAATAGCGTGCGGTCAGAAAAACAAAATCGTAACACATTTCCTCCGCCTCAGTCAGTCACTCAAGCAGTGGACATGGCGACACAGCTTGAAGCTTGATGCAAATCTATTCTGAAGTGACATTTCCAGCTGACACTTCCTTGTCACTTTGTACCGAAATCCACACACATGCACAGGGGTCAGATTTACAGATTGAAAGGGGAACATGTGTTGCCATTTGTTAAGTCTAAAGCAGAATGTGAAATGTTGACCTCAGAGTTTGACTATCCCTGCCTGGGTCAGTAAGACCAGCTCTATCAATCCGCAGATTGATAGAGCTTATCTGAGCTCATAATATGTAAACAACAACAAAGCATTTCATTTCCGTGGTTAAATTAAAGCATGGTAGGATGGTGGTGTGTGGCCGCGGGGCTGAGGAGCTGTGCCAACCAGCCAGAACACCTGTGAGGGAAAATAGACACATACACAGAATTTGAAGGTCACTGAACTTGAGGAGAGTGACTCAGGGTGAGCAGCCTTTGGTCTCCAGTTGCTCAAATCCCAATCCGGACGTCAGCGATGAAACATTTGCCCATTAAATCCAATGACGCTTGTGATTTAAAGGGAATTACGGTGAAATGATGCATTCACCGAGACTATGGACACCTCCAGATGGCCGGTGTTCAGGAAAGCACAGAGTCTTTCGGTTGTCCGCATCAGCGTAAAACTATAGGATGAGCCGGGGATGTTTTGAAACCATCAATATGAGCCAAATCCTCAACACTCTAAACCCTTTTATTACAACGCATATTGCCAAGCACTTGTGTTTACCACTTGGAGGAATAGTTAGGGTGTGCACTCCAGTAAATGTCCTTTGTGAGAAATTATCATTAAAAATGTAACAGTAGTGCGAATTGTAACAATAAAATCCACACTCCTGTTCTAGACATAAATATGCCAGCTTTGAATATGAATATAATTCAAATAATATTAAAAGCAAACTAAAACAAGTAGAGCACTTGCTTAACATCAGATTATGTTAATTATTTGGATTGTTTAATTACATAATGAACATATCTTTGTTTGAGAAAAATGTTACACTTGAACTGGCACTTGAAAGTGAATGACAGGAAAACATTAAACTACCGTATTATACAGCATTTACAAAAATAATGAGCCTCATCAGTCACTGGGAAAATGCTTAAAAACCTCTTGTGGATCACCTAAGCTGCAGAATTAACGACTAATAAATGACAGGCGATGATTTATTTGTTCCAAATATAAAACATTCTTTTAATGACACTGCTTCTGGCTGGTATGAATTCTCAGCATTTGTTCAGGACCAGAGAAGCAGGGGGCTCAATCTAAGAATTATTTATTGATTCTAGTTAATCCACTTTTGAGGACCAAAACCTGTCAAGCTGCAGTCCTGCAGTTCTGTATTTTAGTGATGTCTCTGTGGAGAACTGTTTAAACCAGTCGTACAGTACCTCAGTCTGAACCATGTTGACCCTCCGTGAACGCAGCTCCCTCACACAGTTGTAAATGTCCACCACGCCCTCTCTCTCCGCCATGTCCAGCATGATGTCAATGACGATGAAGCAGCCTGTCCGACCGGCTCCAGCGCTGCGGACAGACACGGATTTTTATTCATGAGAAGTGAGGTTTGGGGGTTTTTTTTGCTTTAAGTTTAAAGAAATATAACTTTTATGAGGTGGAATAAGATTAAATGATTTCCCTAACAATAAAAAGTTGAGCACACTAGGGTTTCACATCAACAGCTTTACTTGATCTGTTGCCAACATTAAGAGTGCCCAGAGGTCACTTATGTTTCAAATTGGCTATTTAATGCAGTGATTACCAAGCACCACAGGGAGACCAGCTCAACTAAATTAAAAAAAATTAAATTACAATTTAATTAAAGAATTAAGTGGACCTGAACAAGTTGAAGCAGCAAAGCTAACATTAGGTTTAGGTGGCATGTAGCTAATAGGGATGCCTAAATTACTAAAAACAGATAAAAAAACAAACTAAATAGCTACGTATGGAATAGTAACAGCAAAAACTGTTGGCTAACAATGTGAACAAATCACTGAAACTTCTAAAATATACCTAGTTGAAACACTGTTTCACTATTAGCTAAATGTAACTAGTTTAAAATGCTAGCTAAAACGAATTAAAACAATGAAGGTTATTGTAAAAATGGGGCCACCAGTTGAACATAAGCTAAAATTATGGATTAACAGTTGCTAACAAAATGAATAAATGATTACTGGCTGAACATAATGGATAAAAAGGTAATTGCATAATGATAAATGTATATCTGTTTGTGAATGATGGAAAAATAATGGGAATTGTTAGCTTGCTAACTTGCTATCCAAGCTTGTAAATATGATAAATGGTAAACAGAAGGGGTTTGTGAGCTCACCTGACAAGGATTGTTGGAAACCACTCATTTATGTAATGTTACATTACGATTTATGTTTTAGCAGTTATTACGATCCCACAATTGTGACCTACACTGTAGTGTACATTAAGCCCAATATACAGTACAGTAGAGGTGAATCAAATTTTGCTTGTTGTGTACACAGTACTATAAAACACCAAAAATGGCAAATGATATTTAAAAACCTTAACACCACAACATCTTTCCATGGATACTGCCCCAGTTACTAATACCCAGTTTTGGGGACTAGTTCTTGGATTAAAAGACTGAATGAAAACGTAAGTAACATACCAGCCACAAGGCAGTACTTAGCTATACATATGTAACTTCTGCATTGAGCCGCTATTAGTCTAATGACTATTGTATAAAAATACGCAAATCACAAAAATAGGTACACACGGGTTAGAGCTAAAACACAAGTATCAAGAAGAGTTATTCGTCTGAGTGCACACCAACCTGCAGTGAACCACCATGGGTCCGGCATTGGTCAGGGTCTTGGACTTGACTCTTCTAATAAACCCCAGAAGGCCGGTGGCGTGATATGGCACACCGTGGTCCGGCCAGCCAGTGAAGTGAAACTGTCGGATTTCCCGGATCTCATGAGCTCCTCTCTGAGGAACACAGTTTAAGCACACAAAGCAAAAGAGAATGTAGTGAGAAGAACATGGATGTGTGAAGTCTTTCTAAAGTAAATACGGGTTGAATTGAATATCAACACACTCTTCATCAAGATCCAAGAAAGGTTTGTACAAAGTTTAATCTAGCGATGAACAGGATGTTTAAGGCCAGTGTAGCCATGTGTCTTCACCTACTGTAGCAGCTATCTGTCATGCTGATATTATACAATATGCACTGCATTAGTTATCTGGGCACTTTGCATGTACCATAAAGAACAGTATATTCCTCTATGTTATATTAGTATGTGTGTTTATTCTTTGAATGGATATTGCCTGAAGATTTTATAAAATGTCACAGTAGAATGTAACAATTAGGAGTTTTTATATGGTATAAACAATAGTTAAAGAGAAAAATCGAGAGGTAGAAATGATTCTATTAGGTTATATTAGGTTAGGTTGCATATTAATATATGGTAAACATCCATCCATCTATTTAATAAACATTGTCATAAAGTGCTAGAGAAGCCTTATATATATGTCCTTCTCCAGCTATTCAGGTAGGAAAGCTACATCTGAAAAGTTATGACTGTATTTATAACTGGAAAAAAGTGTTTAAAAGGTTAAAGTGTACCTTCTCTACAGCAAAGGTCCTGATGACATACTCTGACAGCAGCTCAGTCTCTATCAGTGTCACCTTGATGTCTCTGTAGATCTCCGTATCATCAGGCCAGTACTTACAGCACTTCACCTGAGAGTGACAAAACCAAGTGTTTGACACAACATCTTCACAAGCTGTATGCTAACTGCAATGAATTTATATTCACAATGCTTCACTGCACACATTCATATTAGAATTTCTGCAAGTTGCCAGGCCATCATTTTTTCCAATAAAGATAATTGTCACATAACATTAGCCCCCATTTGCCACCTGATATTTCAGCGTTTGAAGCATTTCTTTCAAATCAAAATGAGATTTGCTTCATATTAGTTTCGGCCCCCGGTCAAGGATCTGCTGTAAATGGGAATCTTATGTATCGATGGGAGAGTTCATTCGCACGTTATTGCTTTTTCATTCTCATGTCGATAATGTGAAAATGAGTCTAAAGGTGGACTGTGCAAAAACCTGGAACAGAACAGTGTAGGTGCAATGGGGGTATGTGATTTCTCCACCTTAAAAAATTGACTACCAGTGTGGTGAAATAGGATAAAACATAAAAAAAAAAAAAATTGTGTACAACAATTAAATGAGGGAAATATAATGACAATCCAATATTGATATGAAATAATAAACCCTGAGCTGTTTAAAACAGATTTCCCAACAGAAATCTAAAACACCCCACTGGAAATATTACTTGTATTAGGTATCATAAGAGCGCAAAATTACCCCCCCCCCCTTCCCAATTAAACTGTTGATACAGAGGGAAGTAAGGCTGGTAATAGAGATTGAGATCACGGAGGTATATCAGAGAATGATCATTTTTGATGAGGTATAAATGCGACATCAGCCACAAGTAGATTCAATTTTCATTCCTGGCATCTATGCGCTGATTACGAATGAAATGAGATTTTGGTTTGTGGAATGACACAGACAGAGGGGGACTTGGAGGTCCCTCTCTCTGACACCCCTGATGACTAATCCCTGATGACAATCACAAATCCACTGTCCGCTTCCAGCCAGATTGAGTTAGGCAAAAGCCATTACCTTATTAGATCACTCTATCAGGCGCCTAGTTTGGGGGGGGGAATTAGCCTTTGGGCTAAAATATGCCAGCATAGACACAGATGTTCTTTTGTGCGGGCACACTTATGAGCACGTGACGAGCGTGCACAGGTCTTACACGTCTTCACTCATATGGATAGAGTGTATAGAAAAGAAGCACATGGAGCATCACCTCATCACACACATCAGCACGCTGACTTCCAAACCAAATCTCTCGTACATTAAAGTGTGCCGAGCACCGCCCCCCTGTCTGAAACCAGCGGGAGAGAGGCTGCGTGTGCTTCTGTGTGTGTGTGTGCCAGGATTTCCCAGAGTTCATCAGTGACTGTGCCGAGCAGATGGCCCACTGTGATACGGTGGAGTGATTTTATAGGGCCCTCTGTGGAGCTACCGTCACTGTGACCAACTGTGCCTACCGCCCGCCATTGGACAAGGATCATATAACAGACGGTTTGAGGGCCGGGGCCCGCCGAGTACGGCGCAGAAGCTAAGCAGGTGTGGAGAAGGTGCGGGGTAGGGTGGGCTGGACTCCGCTACTCTAGAGGAAAGGCCTAATGAGGTACCTAGAGATGGGGCTATGAATCATTATCAGCTCTGCTACATTTAAGCCCCACCAAAAATGCACATCAGCAAAATCAAGGTGCGCCTCTTTTTAAAAGGGCTTTCAGTGTATTTAAAATTCTTAGAGAAAAATCCCGTGGCAGTCAAAGCATTACACTGTATGTTAAGACCTTCATTTTCTCTTGATTATAACCTAACCAGGAGGAACTAAAGTGCGAGTTAAGTGGAACAAATTAGGACTGAAGCAGGGCTCTGGGTTTCCCCCCCGAGGCAGGCCACATGCTGTAGTGAACAAGAAAAGTCAAGGCTTTACCATTAGTTTGAACATTATGAACTGTCCTCACTACTCAATAACAGTCCCCTTTTGTCCAGTGAGCACAGCATTAAGAGATGTTTCTGCTCGGAGGAGCTTGGAAGGAGCTGGCGGCTTCAGCGGAGTCTAATCTCCTGTTATAGAGCCACTGAGATGAAACAGTAGTCAGACGCCTGGATGCCTCTCTGGTAATGAAGGCCATCAATCAGTCTCTTCTCACTTCTCACTGATCAGATAGATGGAAAAAAGAGCTGGCGGCACACGAGTCCCATGCCTCACTAAGTCAGCGCGTGCGTGCACACAAACATCTGGGGACTGATGTTCAAAGATAATAACAAAAGGTGTCTCAGTTTGCCTTGAAATACAATCAGGCTGTTAGTCGACTGGGGGCAAGGTAATCTTATTTGAGATGTGCAGTTCAAGTGAACGTGTCATAAATACTCACCCTGCCCACTTCCACCAGGTTGGTCACCATGACGATAGCTGCAGTGTTCTCCTGCCAGACCATCCTCCAGAAATCAAATACCGTCTCCTGCATGGGGCCTAGGAGAGACATAGAGAGGAAATTACATTTTACAAATATTTTTTTCCCCCCAAACCTACCTTAAATATCTTACAATAGCTTCACACAAGTATTGGGGTGTTGAGGCTTCAGTCAGGTTTTATTGCAGTCTAGCTCTTTCCCTTAACTACTAACAAATCTCTGTGGGCTTCAACGCATGTTACACATTAATAGTACCCTTTAAAAAACTACAAGTTTGGCATCTTGTAAACACATCTGGTTAATCTGGTTCATCCAAAAACACGTTAATGTATAACCTTCAGTGGTTCATATATGAGCAATAATCAGTTGCATATTATTGCTATTATTAGTGGCATGTTGGCTCATATTAGTCGATAAAGTGCACTTACTACTTTTATTTTGCATGGCCATATTCCTAAACCACGAGGCCATTACCTAAGAGTTTTCCCCTCCTAATTACTGCAGAATAAGTCTTAGGCTACAGAATTATTTATGAGCGAGCCTCACTTTAGACTGCAAGATATATTCAGAGTTATTTTAGGGTTATTTGGATAATATTAACACTTGCAGTTTGCCATTTTGTTATATAAGAACGGACATTTCAGAGAAAGGACTCGTAGCATTACCACCTTACAGGCACAAAACTTTGAAACTATCAATGATTAGTATGCAAGAGGGTCACTAGGGTAAATGCTTAGATAATAGTCCAGTAGTTGTAGAATATGGTAGTGCAGAATAAAGCATTTGTAAGTGTTTACTAATGACTAACAGGGGACCATTGAACTCTAATATGCATTCTAACAGGCAAGCGGCAGATTGTAAATTTGTGTACCTTAAAACAATTACCTAAGTTTCTATGTCTCCAAGTTTATTTTCATATTTATTAGTGGAAGAATTTGTTTGCCACAATGGACCATCTATCACTAAATTTGGTAATGCGCTTTACTGCTGACGTGCATGCTGTGGGTAATGTTTTCTCATCAGTAATGTCAGCTTCTTCCTCAGATTAACTTCCAAACATAAATTTGGTGGTATTACTGACATATTGGAACAAGAGAGTTTACAGGGCATTTTCACTTCACGGATCTAGCGCTGAAAGACGTGTCAGGTATAATTTATTCATGGTGCTTCTACATCAGATTCATCACATAGTGCTTACTCTACAACACACAGCTTAAACACGGATGAAAACGAGAAAGGAAAACGAATCACAAATTTAAATATGAGCCCAACGGCTGCTGTTCTCCGTGCGTCCGCACATGCGTGTGTATGGCAAAGCTCAAAGTAATTACCACTACATCTCATCTGTTCAACACCAACCTTTCCACCGAACCGGACCCAAATGTGTCTGGTGAACATCAAAATAAATGAGCAGAGAGCCAGTCAATGCCTCCAATATTTAAAACTTCACTGAGCAATAATTGTGGGCTGAATTTAATTATTATTCTGGTTAATTAAAATTATTAATATTAGTTTTAATCAAGCACCAAGTAGAAAAAAAATTACTTCTGACAAATTAATTAGTGAATGCAAATCTCTACAACTGTGCATTCTCCCGAGTTGGCCCGAATTACCTGGAGACATAACAAATTATGCAGACACACACAGGCACAAGCTAAGACAAAACATGGCAGATACACAAGCTGCTGGCATTTTCTTCGTTGTCATTTATGTGGCAGGTAAATTTAATAAACATTAGGCCACTGAAACCTGTAAAAACTCAAGTCATGAAAAAGAAAGAAAAAAAAAAAGAGAAAGTTTTCCTCAGGAATGCACAAAGTACGCACCACGACTCAGCATCTTGTAGAACCTTTATCAGCAATTAGTAAAATAGTAAATCTGTATGGCTTTGTAAGTCTCTCACATCATTATGGAGGAATTTTCACAACATTGCTTCAGTTCACTGAGGTTTGAGGTCATTTGTTTATGCACAGCTCTCTTACAACATTTGGACTTTGGCTGGTTAATTGCAACACCTTGATTCTGTTGTAGATTTGCTGCGATACTTTCATACTATCATTGTCCTGTTCCCAAAACTCTCAGACAGATGGCCTCACATTTGACTATAGAATATTTTACTAAACAGAACAGTTCATGGTTGACTCAGTAACTACCGGGTGCCTAGGACCCTGTGGCTGCAAAACAAACCCAAATCATCACCCCTCCACCACCGTGCTTGATGATGGGTATGGGGCATTTATGCCAATATGCTGTATTTGAGTTTCTCCAAACATGGTGTGGTGCATTATGACCAAACATCTCCATTTTGGTTTCATCTGTTTAAAGGAAGTTTTTCCACAACTTCTTCAGCCGTAACTTGATAAACATTGGCCATGTTGCTCTAGAGAGAATTCATGAAGTGCATTTGATTAGCAGCACCTGGCTGCTACTTACATTCTCAATTCCTATGGAAGCATAAGGATACACTTAATTTCATACAAATTTGAACAACTGTTATCCAGTTAGGAAACAAGGATACTTTGACCTGTGATGTACCCTAAAGGTATCTTAAGGAACACATAAAAGTTTTAGCATATTGTAGATATTGTTGGTTACTCTGGAAGCACATTACACCTCCTTTCACTTTAGTAGTAAATTAAAGAGTCTAGTCCATGACACAACACTTTGGTTAAGCAGAGGACTTGTACACCAGATAAGGTGAGCAGTACAAAGTGGAAAAAACAAAAAAGTCATTGGGGAAATTTGTGTTGTGGGTTATGCAGATGACTTTCACCTGGGAAAGTAGGGTTCAGATCCCCTATGCAGCCAAAAGCATTATTTTTAGTGTGTATAAAGAACATGTGCATGGCCTTGAAGGGAGAGGATAGTAGCAGGAAAAGGTTTTCCTATTTAAAAAAAAATCTCACTTTTTGGATTTATGCCTCCTGCAGCTGTAAGCACTAGATCACTAGGACACCCAGGGAAAGATCTATATAAAAAGCAGTAACAACAACAAAGGTGGGCATGAAGAGAGTTGTTCTCCCTACTGCATAGCTATACGGGCTTTAGTATCTGGCTTGAGTGCCATGATCATAAAACCACTAACTACACAATTAAAAGAAATGAACAACAAATTGGGAAACCTTAATGAAGAACTAAAGTGATTATGAAATCATTACGGGCTAAAATAGAATGTAGTATAAAAACACATTTGAATATATCATATTGTATTGTTACTAATTTGTTTTGCCTTAGTATGAGGAGCTGCGGCAGTTCCTGGATCCTATCATTGTGCTGTTTGTGCTTCTTATTGACTTACGCCTTCTGCAACAACCTAATTTCCCTCAGGACATCAACAAAGTGTCATCACCATTTTATTCACTTGATTGATCAAGCCATGTTTGATCTGCTTAGTGGGGTGCCTAAACACATCCTCACTGTCATGCATTTAATTGTGCAATACTGTTTGACAGAGTTTAAAAACATCTATTTCTAAAAGCAGATAAATTAAATTAAAAAGACTTTTTAAAGAAATGAATAACAAAAACAAAAAATGATTCAAAACCAACCATCATTTCTGCAAACACATTTCCATCCTGTTTGTGCTTTTACAGTAAAAATACAAATAGCATCTATCTCAACTAGACAGCTAGAGAGTTGGAACAAGGCTACTCCATAACTTCCATCTGTATTCCCCTACTTCCTGTGCTTTGCATGTGGTGGTATATCTCGATTTAACTGTAGGACTTCGGTTTCCGTCTCTACGATAACTACCCAACCTGATTGAGCCACCCACTCCGCTACCTCCCACACTTGTCCCTGAGGAAAGATGCACATTGCTGAGAAGTTTGGGAGAGGAAGAATGAGAAGCAGGACAGCTGGTGTGTAGGACTTCAGTAACACAATACTACTTGGCATTATATGATAAACCATCCAATGGGAGGCTCCTGCCAAGCTTAAGCCAACCAATTTATGCTTTGTTGTGAATGCAGAGATGGAGAATGGGTACAGATAGCTTCCTGGACTGTAACTTGATGACACCCATGAGGAAGTGAGTGTGCTTCTTGATAAGTAGATATACAAGAACAAAGGAATCGCTAACACAGTTGATTTGACAACTTTCACACAGAACGGGTGAACAGCTTCAAATGTTGAGGAAAGAATTTATTTTTGACTCATTGGTTAAGAAACCAATCTCCATTGAAAAATAGCATGCTTTTAAAATCCTAGATTTCTGCTGCTGTAAGCTGACATGTGCCACTGCAGTCAATGAGCCGTAAAAGTGGAGCTTTTATATTATCGAGTTCGCAAAAACCTGTTTCAGTAAGTTAAAATATGTCTAGAAAGCACCTCTTTTCTTTAGCCATAGGCGGTGCTGGGCCACAGCATGCAGCCTGAATGTCTTTGCTGCACTTTTGACTGACTGATTCTCCAAGTATCTGTAACTCTACTGAAGCCACTGAACACAATTGTTTCATAAGCACTGTTTAATATTACTTTGCAAAGTCACTCAATGGTCTTTAGATTTGGTGACAGCCAATTCTACTAGCAAAAATGTCATATTTTAATTTGCATAAAAACATTCACTTACATTTTGTATCTGATGCTGACAGGACGCTGTCGTCCTGAAAGAAGTCACTTCCATCAGTACAGTTTGTTTTCTATTTTAAGGGTGACAGGTTCAGGCTTTTCTTTTCTTTATTCTGTAGTATGATACTGTGAGCGCATTGCAAATTTTAACCAGAACCCCCTCATTACCTTAACCTTAATGTTCATGTTTGCTGTTGATGCTTGTGACAGTTATTTACATTAAATAGGAATCATGTTTTCTGGATTACACGGGTACCAGATAAGAAAAAGCACATGCAGTTGGCTTGTGAGAAGAACATCAGCTTTGAGTTGTGAGGTGAATCAATTCATTGGCAACAAGTCGTCCTTTTTACACGAAGTTTCAGTGTGTTGGTTAGTGTTCTCTTAAAGTGGTGGCAGCTAAACTTTGAATATTTGAATGAGACCAGATATTTTCCTCTTGTTTCCAGTGTATATGCTATTCAGTACTGTGGAAAAGTCTTGAACCCCCCTCTCATTTCTTTATATTTTTCTAGGAAAATGGGAAAGATGTGCTGCAATGTATTGAAACGTGCATATATCCATGGGAATGCTGTATATAAAGCAATTCTAAAAAACTTTAAAGTGAATATTTTGGTATTTTATTCTTCAACATCTTTTTTCCATAGTCTTCAACAATAGTTCTCCAGGCTTCTGGAAGACACTTGAAGCTCTTCTTTGGATGCTGGCCTTTTGTTTGCCTTTTGTTTTGTTAATAACACTGAATTCTAGGGAGACCAAAGACTGATGGTGTTCAATGGTATGTTTTACTGCCAAGTTATAGGTGCATGTTTGGGATGCTGAATGAACCTGCATGTTGGATCAAGATCTCGTTACTTTTATGTGTTCACAGGTCCACCAATTTTAACAAGACCATCAACACCACTGGCTGAAACGCAGCTCTAAATGATTACAGAGCCCACATCGTGTTTTACACATTGTTGTTCTGTAAACACTCATTTTTTGTACCTGACCTCCTCCATCACTCCACAAGCTCTGCTGCTACTGATTTTCAGAGCTGCTATTGTGTAATTTGGGAAACCTAAGCCATTCCTCATAGTTTCTCTTCTTAAAGAATGGCTTTTTCAAAACTGCCCTTCGACTAAGACCATTTATGATGAGGACTCACAACAGCAGATAAATCAACTCAAGGGGCAGATGCATCTCTCAGATCCTGTGCCAGATCTTTGATGGATTTTTTCTTAAGAACATGACTTTCAGATGCTGGTCAATCAGTAGATAGTATTTTAGGCTTGCCATAAAAACACGATTTTATGGCTGTCAACTAAAGAAATGGGAACATTTTAACGTGGAAATCGTAAAAAATTGCCTAAAGTTACAATTTAAAATTGGTCCTTTGCCAACTTTTCTGTTATGCATAGACACAGAAGTGGTTCATCCCCTGAGTTAGGTCCTTTTTATGCTTGAATTATTCATAGGCCAGTGCTAAGATGCTTAACAAAAACATTTCTCTGAAAATTGTCGGGTACAAGGACTGGACTGAAATGAATAAAAAATGTATCCAGTGCCCAAAGAAAACCTTTGAAAGACCTTTAGAAACGCTTGGAGAACTATTTCTCACAAAACTAAAAAAACAAAACAAAACAGAGAAAGCCTGGCTTCTTCCAAAGAAACTATAAAGAGATCAGTGGTAACTTAAGACTTGCACAGCACTGTACTTAACCATTGCTAACCTCCTCTTGGCTTTTGTTCAAGAGAGCAAGTGTGGCAGTACTGTCAAATTTGAACAATCCTTTTAAAATACAGATTCAGGCAATCAAAATTAATTTCTGGTACCTATAAGATAAAAAATAAAGTCTCAAGAAAACAAACAAACAAACACTATTAAAAAAAAAAATCACTTTCGACACAAACAAATAATCTTGATAGCTAACTGTACCGAGGGGAAAGCTTACATTCTCAAAGACTAGGCCACAGGATATTTTCAGAGAAATCAGTCTGAGAGCTCACTTGAAGAATACAAGCAGAGTGCACTGTTTGTAGTACAGAGTGTGTGGTGCCTAGTTGGTGAAGTTTGGAAGAGGCACTTCACAGAGGCAGAACACAAGTAGGAGCTTCACTTCCAGCTGTCAGAGAGCTAACGCTGCTGCAGCTGATGCTGTGTTTTGGGACTAGGCCTGCACCTCCTCAGAAGCAAAGAGTGTGACAGCTGTAGAAACCCCAAGCCAGGTACGGCAAAAAAATTTCTGATCAACATGTTCACACAGACACTCACAGACAAACATGCAGGTGATGTTCCCCTCTTGCCCATTAATATTACATGTGGCAGGCTGTGGCATAATGTACACTCGCTTATCATTGATTTGCTCTCTCTCTCTTCCCATCTCCCAACCCCACACCTCCCCTGCTGGGCTTTGAGATGTTAACCTGTAAATAATAAAACTTTTGGGCTCCTGGTGACATTTGCTGCTTGTGAAGGAGGGGAAAGCGGAGAAGACCGGAGGGGGAAAAGCTTGATGAAATTGAACCCTTTCCCATGTCATGAATATTTTCCACATCACCAAGAGGATGCAGGGGGTTATCGCAGCTGTTTGCATCCCCGGTGTCAGTGTAATTCAGTCTCCACTAGAAGGAAGCTCATGTCAGATCAGTATTTAAAGCGATCTGCAGGACATAATAATGGACAGAGGCGAGGCGTCAATATGGGAGGGCTGAGGTGCATGCACACATTCAATCTGCTAAGTAGGTGAGCTGCAGTTAGAGAATTACTGACAGACAGTTATTGTATTGCTGCAGAAAAAAAGAAGCTCTGGATGAGAGACTGACCTACATAATGAGGAGCAGAGCTTGGGTGATGAGGCTTTTATGGAGTGACAGCTGTTCTACCTGCCATTGTCACCTTGACAGAGCAAAGGGACTCGTCAATAAACCCCAAACTAATGAGTGTCATTGTAGTTTATAGCATTATAGAACGGGGACAACGTTATCCCACCTGTCTGCCATATTAAGCACACCGCAAACCACCTCCACAACCAATTTATGACAAAGATTTTTTAGCTTATCCAGCAGTATTGCGGGTCTCATTTTCCTGAGCTACTGCTGGTCCCAGTGGACTTGAGTGGAAGTGTCATTCACTGAAAAACTTTACTGGGGGAGAGAGGAAGACTACTCCCTCATTTTCAGCAAGTGTGCCAATGCCCAGGTGCTCTTTTCAGGTGCTACAGTATGCCGTTTGTCTGGCTGAGAGAGACAGGTCTGTGTCTGGCTTTCCTATCATCTCTGGCTGCTCTTTGCTTCAGTGTCAGCAGACTGAGGCTTCCTTCCTGTCAGTCTGCCGGAGCTGATGATGAATTATAAAAGGGCCTGGTCTCCCAGAGAATACAGATGTTTCCACACTCTCTCTCTCACACACACACACACACCTCCACGCTTTCGTACTGGGTGGATCTACCCAGTGAAAAACCTTATCATGCTTGCGATACAGTCGATGGAAAATGAGGACTTATTATGCAAGCTCAATGAGAAAACTGGGGCTAATTAACTTGAATGGAAACACGTTTGGCTTCTCGAGCTTTCCATCTTAGAGAGGGCCTTGTTTGCAACATTTCTTTGACTGCTGATCTTCTCATGCATATTTTTTTTTAATGAAAATTGGAATGCTCTTAATGACTATAGGACAATTATAGAAGTCATAATAATCCAGATGAAACTCTTTCAGAGTTGAATTTGCCAGTTATACCTCCTTGTTTTGGTGAACTCGAGGCGCACAGGAGAGAGTCGGCACTTGACAGCTCAGTTTCGAGTGCTGGACTCAGCGGTCAGCGCGAGGCAGTTCAAACTAGGTGCCATTCATACAGACAAATGTGCAAACAGAGCGACCACTGCCTGATTAGTATGCTCTCTCTTTCTGAAGTAAGAGCAACCAGAGCGTTGTTTTAATTGAGACACTGAGGAAGAGAGGCAATGCACTAATAAACAGGTAATTATGCAACTCCCAGCTCCGCCAAAGCAGATTGTGAATCCATTAAAGCCTCTTCGCAAAAATAATAATAAAAAAACCCTGCCTTTATCTTTTTTTTTTTCCTCTCTTCCACTGTTTTTTTTTTCTTAAGTGGTATGTAAAATCCCCATGCATGCTGCCCTGTTGTGTGGGAGTGAGGCTCGCGATGCAAAATTCATAACAATTAACCATCAATCAGACTTAACCTCTGGGGTCACGGTAAGTGCTCCTCACTCTGCGAATCTGCCGGCCAGATTAACACAGTGACAAAATGCGCCTGTACATGTCAGCTAATCCATTTATTTATTCAGCCTACTCCCAGACTGCCTGATTAATGGCTCCCACACCACCGACGGGATGGAAACAGACAGCGAGAAAGCGTGCCGCTACGCTTGCTCAGAGGCGCGTAGGTACGTGCGTTTGCGTGTGCACACCGAGAGGCACCAGACTCCCCGAGCACACACCTGACTGAGCATCAAAGAGTAGTTTGCAAGAGCGTATGTAAACAACGACGGGGATGTTCAGATAGATATTCGCAAACACCTGCACACATCCATCTGCCCAAACAAACAGACACCGTTAAATTCTCACCGCCCACACACACCAATCTAGTCTTGCAATTTTTAGAAAGTTTTTTATTCTTACCCTGAGTGGCGATGTAGTGATTTGGCCTGTGGTAGCCCTGCAAACAGAGAAAAAGAGGAGAGAATATAAGAATCACTTTATGTTCCATCTACTTCTGAAAGACCAGCACAGAGAGGCTAAAAAAAAAAAAAAAAAAAAAGATCTTGCAATACTTCTGTCAGGTCTGACTTCACTTCACAATCAGTGAGCTCCAAAAATAAAAAAAAAAAAGACACTGCTCTTGACATTTAGTTGGTTTTTTTGACCTTTGCATGCAAACTCAGTCTGTTCCTACAATGCGAACCATCACATTCATCACTGAACAGATTTGACCTGTATAGAAATCCCAGTTAACGCATTGTTTTTGTTTGTTTCAGATGCCCTGCGTTTATGCAGCCAAGATGAACTCTCGCTTCTACGCCGTTCCGCCGCAAGAGGAATTATTTGAGAGATTTGCGTGCTTGCTTTCAAGAAATACTCTGCATTGTAGTTCTGCCAGCTGTTTGCCACTGCACACCCTTTCAGCTCTTTGTTTCAACATCCAACTGCAAGATGCACGACTGAAAGCTCATGATGGATGCTGCTAGATACAAGATGCAAAAAACACTCTCCATCATACACTCTATATACGGCACACCTCTGGAGTAAGCAGCCAAAGTGTTGATAATCCCCAAGATACAACTAACAGCACTGATCTTCACAATAGGCCCCTAGTCTCACGGATTACTCTAATCCCTTCAAGTTTTATTTGTCCAATTCCTTGTCTTCTCTCCAGAGATATGAGGCAGGAAACAAAACATTAGGACTTAAAGGCTCTTCCCCGCCCCAGCCTCCCCTTGATTGTCTACCCCCCCACCACCACCACTTCCCATCCACCCCTGCTGCTCTGCTTATCTCACTCATATTCAATTTAACTTGGACTGTGATTAACGCTCCTCCAATGAAGGGAGAAAAGACACAAAGGATATTTTCCTCACTCACTCATCCACAGGGCTCCTCCAGCTATTCAGCTGTCCTCCATTTTTAATGACTTCTTTATCTCTGGACTGAGGAGGAGATTTGTTTGTGCTTTCATGTATGCTCTGTCAAGTAAAGTGGAGGCCCAATACTCTGTCGGATTAGCAAGGGAGAGACGGAAAGAAAGGAAGGGCCCTGACAGTGAGTGTCAGGTGAGTAACGCTTACTATAAATGGGCTCGTGGCTTTCTGTAAGCATGTTATATCAGGCACGCAAGAGCAAATCTTTAACACGAGAAGGTAAAGATGTAGAAATGTCAATATTGCTCTTATTAACTGGAAAAAGTACTTTTATTTTCCAGGGCTGCATAAGTTAGGAGCAGGAATTAAATGTGCCGCCTGTGTTTTGCTGCATTGCTGATTACAGTGATCATTAATTCTTTCCAGTAAGAAAAGCTGGCGAATGGAATGTCTAAAATATGCAGCATGAAGTGCTTTTGCCTGTGGGCATGAACTGGTATTTTCAATTTGAATATCATTAGATAGCCTACTTTTGCAAATCTGGAATACCTATCCCTATTACCTGGAAATTTTTGCTTTGCCAAATACATTTAGGAGAAAACAGAGTAAGTGATATTTTCACATTTTTCCCCCTAGCACCCGCCCCCCCCCTCAATCTAGAATATGTAACATCCTTATCCGACAAATTCTACAAATAAGTCATGTTGCTAAAGGGGAAAAAAGCAAAGAAAATGCCCTGAGGCCCCTTATGCCAAGCAATCCCTAAGGCCTTTAAAATTGAATTATTATTATAATTATTGGGTTTTTATGATCATATTCTTAAATCTTTTTTGAAGACTCACACGAATACCTTCAAGTTAGAAAAAAAAAAGTTATAAATACACCCAGCACCCCAAATAAAACATCTTTTGACTTTTATTTCATGATTGTGTGTTTTCTCTTTTCTCCAAATTTCCCTTCTTCCTTCTTTACTGGATCCTTTTACCTGAAGCTGAGTCTGTTACAGGAAAAGAGAAATGTTGCGTTGAACTGTTGAAATCTTGGTCCCAAACCTGTGGGAAGAAGTTTCACTTCTGAGCTGTTTAAAGTGGCCACAGATGTACAGATCTGTGTGCCAAAACATACAGAGTGAGCACCTCGCAGTAAAAAAAAAAAAAAATTGTTTAACCAAATTACCATAAGCAGTCGTCCCCTCTGCTTATTTTTGCCCCCAAGCCCCTTGCAGGATTAAGCCAGCAAGGATGGGTGGTTGGATGTTTAAGACACAAGGTTAAAGTTTGCTTCTTTTCTCCCATGTGCTGTTAGCTTTAGGATACAAGACCACTTGATGAGGGTTAGAGCCTGTTGACTTGCTTAAATACTGTAAAAGCTAGCTCATCCCCTTGTATGGCTCAAGTCGTTATGGATTCAGAAAAGTTTGGAAAATCAAACTACTGTATGCTGATGGTGATAGTCTTGCAGACGGGGAGTAGGTACTGTTTCAGTAACGAGTCTGCAGCTTTGCTAAATATCATTTTGTGGTTACACTGATAAAATCGTAATGTGAATCAGATGATGTTTTCTGCCGAGGCAAATTAGCAGTCAGTGAACATGAACACATTTTAGGAGAGAGGAGCTTTGTGAACAACTGAGTGATTTCTGCACAAGCCTGCAAATTCACCGAACCACTGCATCACCCCAATATCCAGTTAAGAGACCCAGCAAAAACCCATATGTACACACATGACTCTACAGCAAACAGGCTATTACACTACGTTTCCTCTGCCTTCCAAATGTTTATGAAAATACTCAATCAGCTGGAGAGAAAGGAAACATACCAGAATGGCTCGGAATAATCGGCAGTGTTATAGAGTACAATAACAAACACTGTGGGAAATGTTCTACACATAAGAGTTTATTAGGCAGGACAAGCTTTTAGATGGGTTAAAAAGCTTTCTGAAGAGCAAAAACATCATTACCCATCTGCCTGCATTTCTACTAAGTACTTTTCCAATGAAGCTGGCAGAGCGATGGAAATCCATTTCAATCAGGGCTCTCTTTAATATGCGTATATTCTTATCTTATAATGGGACCCTCTCTATTGCGAGAGTCTTCTCCGCAGCGCCACTTTTTGCAGCATAATGGGCCATAAACTGAATGGTGGGAAAGGTAAATAATTTAAGCCCCCTGCATTTGCTGTGGCACACCTTGCATTATGAATTTATGTTTGAAGGCGTAACAAGAGATTACAAATTACCACATTAGAGGGGTGGGGGAAGAGAAGATGGGAGACCGAGGGAGGGTTCTCTCCTGAGCGAAAAACCACTTAGGGAGTCAGGTACATCACCAGCCCATTACACATGGAGTGGAAGCATCTGCCTAAGGAGACCAGTGAGCTGCAGTGATTGGTCACATCCTGCTACTAACACTGCTATTAAGAGCAAATCAGGTCAGATCAGGAGCTTCTATACTGTGTGAGCTAAGTGAGTTAGGACTGTTTAAAACCTGAGCCATGTCTGACGCCACTTTTTAATAACTTTTACTTACTGTAACAGCATGCCAAGTCATTCCAGTGCATGTAGAAGCTGTTTTGCAAGGACTTCCCTGAGGTAAGAAGTGTAACCGAACCTCTGCAGATACTGCTGTGTCTACTTTAATTTAGGGCGTCCTTGAGAGTTTTTCCAGCATCTAAGAGTAACGAAATCAGCAGCTGCCTTATGCAGATATCAAGCAGAGAGATCAAATACAATCTGTGAAGATTTTCCTCGCTAGAATAACAACCACGGCAGTCGTTTCAAAAGTTTAACTAATTTTAAATTTCCTAACCACCAGGTCCTAAAATTATGTTAACGACTGTTCTCTGGAATAAGTAAATATAACACTACAGGGACTTTCCTGTCTTGCTACAAATGTCTTATGAAGTAGACAAGCGTGGATAGGTAGACATATAAATCATCAAACTTTAATATCAGAAACGACATTTCAGTAAGGCTCACTAGACTCAAAAGACGAATGTTATTTGAATTATATTTTACATTATAGCTCTCATTTGGGACCTACTGCACTTTCAGCCGGATGCAAAGAGAACAGCAGCAAAATCCCTCTTTTCAGAAGAGTGCAGGCATAATATTAACTCAGATCTAGGGTGCAGGCAGGTTGCAAAGTAGCTTGTAGATATGAAGCCGTTGCAGGCAGGCTAAGGCCCCATTCGCACTAGAGGAAAAAACAGGGTGGCAAACTCCATGCACAAGAAAACTTGGTGATTGGTAAAGGTTATTTTTTTCTTTCTTTCTTTTTTGCTGTCTGGGACTGATTGCAAATAGTTGAGGTAACTAATTTCCATCGCAAGGCACACAGCTGCACATGATTGCAATAATTTTGGTCAAACCATGGTTTTCAATCACCATTTTCCCTTGTGTGACTGTAGGTGAAAGCAACGTAACTAGTGCAGCCTAGAGACGATCTACCACATATAGAGAGGGTCATCAGCTGATCTGTTGCAGCTAATGCTATGCTGGAACCTCTCAGTTTAGTTTACAGAGGGTGTTATCAACAAGTCGAGACCAAGCCTACACCCAGCATCAACCAGACCCAGGCAGATATGCAAGTCACTGCATCAAACCCACCTCATAGCAGATAAATGGTTGTGAGTGGACCTACAAAGGCAAGGCCAGGCAAAAAATATGTTTCTGTGGGAACCAGGCCAGGCACATTCTGCCACAGCAAATAAATAATGAGCTATCAGATCCGCCTGGTTTGTAGGCTGTGCGGGTCAGAAAAACTCACACGAATTATTTATTGTAGTAAATTGAGTTACATACAGCAACCCGTTTGATTGTTAATCTTGAACATTGTTTCCAGTGTTACAAAAGCAACAGAACAGTTTTCGAAGCTTTGCTAACAACTTTAACTTTTTTTGTCTGTATATGTGCTTTGTTTCTATTTGAAATTCTGTGTATTATTTCAGCTTTATTCACTATAACTTTACTAAGTAATCATCTATGAAACCTCACTCCCTCTCTCTTTTTTTTGGTTCTCAACTATAATGTTGTTCAAAGCAAAGTCCAAAACTATAACCTCAGTTTCCCCTCTGTGCGGGTTTGCCTTTTCTCTCTCCCAGTGCTGTCAGCCTCTGATCTTCATTTCTCTTAATATATCCAATGAACAGAGTGATACAGCAGCCCTCTAAAGTCAAATAAAGGCAGTGTGTTTGTGTGTGTGCTTGTAGCTGTGATGGACAGGCGGCTGGGCTGCACTGTCCCTCAGGCCCCCTGTGACGGCGGCACCAGCACGCCCTCTCTCCCCCCAAGAGGAAGCGGACTGACCTTTGCGTTGGTGGCGCTGGCTGGTGTGTGTACTTACATCAACGTAATTTGCATTAATGTAATCGGAGCTCTGTTCCCCCTCCAGGGCCTGCAGCCTGACACGGGAGTGATCATCTGGAAGAGAGGCAGAGAGGAAGAAACCAGTGTTGAATTAATCATATTAACGAGGGCATCGGGAGAAGAAAAGGGGGAGAGGGACAGAGAGACAGACAGTAAAAAGGAATAGAGAGAAATTATAAGAGGAGGAGAGGGGGTGATAGAGCAATAAAAGCATGGTTAGACTGGCATCATACAGAGGCAAAAATGAAATTGGTGCTGTAAAAATGCAACATGTCTCATAGACAGCGTTTACGTGACAGTCTTCATTAAAACCGCCACCACCCTATCGTCAGGTAAAAATCACAAAATCATAGTCTAAAGCATTTTTTCTTAAGTCACTGACCTTAAAACTTGCTACTTTAGTAAAATTTAGTAGCAACAAAATAATACACGTGCAGCATAATAATCTTTTTAAATGTGGGGAACAATTGATGGCAAGAGAACCACAGAGCCTTAACTTTTGATTTCAAATGACATTTTCGTAACTGTGGATAGCTGACGTCATTTTTGTTCCAAAGTTGTGCAATGCCCCTTTAACTGATGTGAGTCAGAAGAAGTAGATCTTCAAAGTTTTTCCATGGCATCAGTTATTAAAGAGGGTTAAACTGAACTCTTATAGCGATTAATTGCAAAATCAACATTTCTTTTTCCAAACACGGTATAAGCTTTGTGTGCCATATCCTGCATAGGCTTATATCTCATAACAGTAAAGACGGTAAAAGGAAGATGAATATAAAAGTAGATTGGAAAGGTCAAGGCTGCTCTCGTTGGCTGATAATAAAACTCGGTTTGAGCAGCTTATAGTCATCCAGTCACAAGCCTGGCCAATAAATCAGGCAGAAGAATGAGAACAAAAATTCATGAGCGTTGAGGAGGTGCTTTGTACACACATGCAATAATATTCCCATATCGGTTCTTCATGCGGTTCTCATCCTTCTTGGCAGAATCCCATGGCGCAGACTGTCCTTCAAAAAAGCTCTGAAAGGAGAGAAAACAGGACAGAGAGGGGGGGGATGAAATATTGTGTCATGTGTGAACACTCCAAATGATAACCAGGCTAAAGAATACATTCTTTCTCTTTCAGCTCTACAAAACCGGAGGAAGTGAGCGCTGGCAACAGACACAGAAAGAGATAGATTCCCAGTGTTATTAGGCAGGAAACACAGGGAGGATGGTGGATCCCGGGGAGTTGTGTCAAACAGCGAGTGCCATTAGGGCAGATGCAGCGGGTGTCACACTCAAACCTCTCCCCCTGTGCCGCTCTGCTGGGCGGAGCAACCGCGGCGGCTGTCTGTCTCCCTCATCTGAAGGACTCAATCAGCTCGTCGCGGGGAAAAATAAAGCCAGCTCATCGTCTACACATCAAAACTGCTCCGCTCAGATTACCCTCATGAAATATTTATCATCTCTCACTGGGGAGATTTCCATTCTGATGGCACACCAGGCACAATTAAGCCAAATTATGAAAATACATCTACACTGCCAGTCCACCGCTGTTCAGCAAGGGCGGGCGGGGCCGGCTCAGAGCGGACTAGCCTGCAGAAAATCATGGTTTTCTGTCTTTTTGAATGTAAGCTAATGCACATTTGAAAAGTCAGGTAATACATTACGGGGCAGACCATCTGCAAATAAAGATTCAGGAACGTTTAACGGAGGTTAAAGAGACTGTTTGAGAGTTCCTTTTAGTGAGGAGTAGGAGGCATCATCTTCAATCATCACTGCTCTAAGACTTGATGGCTCGATTCATCTCAGTGCTGTGGCAGGCAGCAGGCAGTTTGTCTAGCATATAAAGGCCTTTCAGAGACCACACAAGGACATATTCCTGTATGAAGTCCTAAGGATTAGTGATTTCACTGAGAAACAGCTTTAATATGCTAAAAATATGTTCCATCCTTCCACTGAAGATGGAAGCATGTCCCCAAGATGGATTATAAAGGCCTCCTCCAGTGGCAGTATTTCTTGAGGAAACGCACAGCCCAATGTCGTGCTGTCGGTGTGAAGGATACAAGTCTAATATCAAGCCTGTAAGGACAAATCATCCTCAAGCACAAAGGCGTTACCTGGCAACTTTAAAATAGCTCTCTCTTAATCTGAGTGACCCCGCTACAGTCATATTCCTCCAGCCGTTATGATCATGAATTCTCATGGGGATAAAATAATGAATGTCCCAAGAGGTAGAGATTACACGAAGGCTTTCAATTTAAAGGTTAAATGCACATAGAGGGAATAAATGGCTATTCGCCCGACGCGTATCGAAAAACAACTGAAGGCTCCACCTGTAAAAAGTATTTAGTAGCAAAAGGTATGTGATGAATTGTACTTTACTGCAGCTTGTCTGCAGGTAGTTTTTCACCTTCCTCAATTATTCCCACTGGCAGAAATCCAGCTTAGTATGTTTTTAATTACAGGCTACCTGCTGCACTCCAGTCCCTGCACAGTTATTCCGCTATGCTGTTTCTTTGTCTGGAACTACTTAACCGTACGTGAAAAGCAGAGTAATTTCTGTGGATAGGGATAAAACATTTGACATAAAGTACACACCATGATGAAGTAAAAAAACCAAACAAATCAGAAACAAAAAAACCCAAAAGAAAACATGGATGGTCGAACAGAAGCAGGAACGTTTAGTGAGTTGCTTCTGTATTAATTAATCTTTTTCTATGTGAGAAGAGGAGGCTCATTCAGACTGACTAGTGTTCATTTGTGGTTGGAGCTTAAAGAATTTCAGGATTCTCACAGTAGGCTAGATACAACACATTTCTGTCGACATGAAACAGGCCGAACACAAGTGAAACAGTGATGACATGGCAGCATTAATGACGCTGAAACTTGTTTCTACTTCCTGTCTGCACGGTGAAAATGTGCACCCAGGTGCAGGAGGCTGGACATGCAAAATGCTTTGTTAGGTCTGTAACACACACGGCCTTATAAAGCTTTTGCAAAGTATACAACATGGCTTTTGCAAAGTTTAAAGTGTTTATCGTGTCCCTTCTAATGGTAACATTCAATTTCCAGTCAATAAATTCACAAGGTGGAGCTTAGAATTAAATTTGGTACTTTGTTGGACTGGGTATATGATTGATCAGTCCACTTTAATTATACATTGGTATTCCATTTTTCTTTCAAACTACTGCACTTTTACTATAAAAATTATGCTCTTAATAACTGATGGGGTATCAAGTATGCTTTTGAAAAGCTTTATAAACATCAGAATCAAGCTGCGGAGGATTTGTGGTGCTAACAATGTCTGACTAAGGGAAGAAAAAGCATTTCACAGTGACGCTAAAGAAAAAAGTAAACAGAAAAATGTCACTGCTCTACATATTTCACCAACTGAACACTGTCAGATAATTTGATAATGCTGCATAACATCTGTTGGTAAATGCCCTTTTCAAACTAAATCCAAAAAAAAGGTGATATTTTAATCCCACAGGGTCTTAAAAATAGCCAGCAACCATTACTGATCCTGTCAGGTTTGTGATATAAATCTACAAGTCTAAAAAAAATAAATAAACTCACAAAAAAAAGTATTTTTCTTACCTCATTTATCTGATCCAAAGTTAACGTACAGAATAACAAGAAGCATGGGTCAGAGAGAGATATAGTACAGTGTAAGTCAACAGGTTTAGAGGTGCACTAAGCTCCAATCTCATCATGAAAAATAAACGGTTATTAAAAAAAATAAATAAAAGGGCATTAACCTTAAGACAGATTGAGATAGAGATATATATATTTATAAGACAGCAGTGGAACAAAACATACAAATGAATCGCTCTAGCCATGTGAGAATGAGCTCCCTTGCACACTTTAAGCACCCCACAGGACTTTTTGCAACAGCCTGTGGACAATAAGGTGACAGCAGGGTAAGCAGCCAGTTGTTCCATATTACGTCTCTGTTGATCGACTGCTATTAATCCATGCAATGTTGGCCACGTGGACCCCAAACTCCCTTTATCCATAACGGATTAGACCCAGAAGGCAGCCCAAAGCACTCCAAACCCCTCAATGATCGGATGCTGAAGGTAGCAATGGGAGACGACGTTATTTCATTCCACAATCATGAATGGGATGTGGGGAGTTAATTACCAATAAATCTGACACGTAGCTGATGGAGAGAAGGTGGGAGATAAAGAGAAGAGGAAGGAAAGCAAGGAAGAAACACAGGAGGTATAGATAAGAAAGTAAGAGAAAGAAGTAAGCTGAGAACGTTAACAAATGTGAGGGTCGTTAAGAGAGAAATGTGACAAGAGGCCGAACTGATACGGATAATATATTGAAACTGAAGGATTTAGCTCGAAGCCAGTCTGTTACAACATGGCGTCGGGGCGAGTTGAGGATGACTGGTGTGGTGCTGAGGGACAGCAAGGAGGGCTGGAGTGCCGCCAAACCCTGCCAGACTAATGCGAGGAAATGAGAGTGATGCCCTTAGGGGGCGAAAATCTTTTGTTTGGTGTCAGTAAGAAGCGCAGTGACAGATTACTGATGCTGTTGCGCGACAAGCAGTAGGCTACCAGTACTATGCAACAGCATAATCCGACCCGTTTCAGGTGAAGGAGGGGACGCGGTCTAAGGCAGTTTGTGCATTTCGCATTGGTCTACAGCTGAGTCTCCAAGGAGAATTGGGACACAGCTTTTGACCAAAAAACCCCCCCAAAAAAACCAAAAAAAAAAACCAACCCACCACACTCATGCACACAAAATGCACAATCGCTGCAAACAACAAGGAACAGATGAACAACAAAACGAATCACACCGTAAACACACTGAGACAGGGTACATTAACAATTTATCATAAAAGTGCATCTGGGGAGAAACAAAACAGTTCTGCTGTGCGGTGCAAAACAGAGAGAGAGGCAGGCAGAAAAAAAGAGGGGAGAGAGAGAGACAGCGAAAGAGACATGGGGCTGTGCACCATAACACAGATGAGGCCTCGTATTAGACTGATAAAAATTTCCATTCAAGAACCTCAGTGGAGGTGTTACAAGTCTATCACCAGGCTTTATTTGGGTTTGCAACCTTAATGGTGGGAGGTGACAGCTGGGCTGCTTCCTACCTCGTACTCCTCCTTAAAGCCGTAGCCCTCTGCGCACTTCATCTGAGTGATGTGCTGGAGGAGGTCTGCCACGCGGATCGCCGGGTGCAGCTGACCCGTCTGATACGGCACGTCGACGGGCTCCCGTTTCCTCAAGGAGTGAGTGTGCGACTGGACCAAGCTGCTTGTGTCGCTGCCCATGTTCTGACTCTCATCTGTGGGACACAAAGAGACAGAGAGGCCGGAGCGGGTCAGCAAGAGGAAATAGGAGCTAAAGTCACATCACAGGTCATCAATTTATCGCTGTAAGATACATACGGGTGACATAATGCTCGAAGCAGTAAATGAAAGTGGTTTCCTTTGAAGTTGTTTTACATATAAAGTTGATTTATCTAGCTTTAATGTTAGGTGTTCATATCTGACTTACAACTGTTCTCCTTAACAGATGGCACATTAGCTCATTTACTGGTTAGCATTATGTCACCACCCTCCAGATTGACCAACAACTCGACTAGTAATCTGTTTGTTATGGATGGTCACAACAACACAACATCATTGAGTAATAGAATGAGTCATGTGGTGGGAAGGTTTAGGTCCATCTGTCTCAGTGTGGCTGGAAAATACTGCACTGTACAGGAGTCCATCGGCATTTAAAAACAAGATCCTCTAAGTGAAACCCTCATGCTACAAGCTTTTAACATTGTTACCAGCAGTGGCTCTCAACTGTGAGAAACATTATACATTAATCATAAAAATCCCCATCAATGTGTTGTAAAAACAACAACTTTTCCTTTTTTTTTCTTTTTTTTAACTGGCAGTATAACATGCTGGTTTGGGCTGAAGCTCATATTGAGAGTCAGACTCCATTTCCAGCTCTTTCATACTGTAATCCAGTCAGTGGCAGACATGAGGCACAGATGCTGTGGGGAGCCAGCGGATGATGGAGGGTGTCCAAAAACATGGAGGAGGAGGATGTGAGGGGGTGCGGTGGGCCACAGTGAGCATGTTGCAGCAGGCACCTTCAGAAGCATCACACAGACACAGCGTGGATTCAACCCCTGCCACCCATACTTCCCCAAAAAATGAACAAAATAAGATAAAATAAAAACCAAACCTCAAATAAATAGAAAAAAAAAACAAAAAAAACACAGAGAACCCAAGAGGGAAGCGGAGATGGGAGGAGAATGCATGTGGTGATGCTGCCATGGGGCACTGTGTTTGCTTTGACCATGCTAAGCTAATGGTGGCTTGGTGGCACGGTACGGAAGGGTGGGTGAGATGCTAACATGTCCACTTGTCATGCAATAAATGTCGTAATGCCCGTGTCAGAAGCAGCCTCTCACTGTCGGCATGCTGTCTGAGTAAACACCGTCTCCTTCCCCCAACCCAGGGCCCACTTGGGAAAACTTACCATTAATGGGCACTTTTTAGATAGCAGATACATAAGAGGTTACGTATGTAAAGAGAAAGAGAGGAGAAGAAACAGGAGAGAGGGGATAAGCAACAATCCAGCATGAGAACCTGTTACAGTAGTGTTTGAGCTACTCTACAGGGCAAGATCACATGCCTTCTCAGTTCAAACTGCCTTGGTATAAAAGCCTAGTCAAGGGGGATGTTGAGTGGATGGATGGGGCAATTTCAACAGTGCAAGACAAAAAAAAAAAAAAAATAGAAAAAATAAAAACAAAACAAGGAAGTCATGGATTCAAAAGGGAAAAAAAATAATGATAGTCTTTGGGGGAAAAAAAGAAGCTGCAATTGTTTCAGATCGCCGACTTGCATACGCTAATGAAGCTAATTATTTTTTTTAAACGTTCTGACATTTTGAATTCCTCTCTCTAATTGCTATAATTTTATTTCCATTTGTGCTCGGGGGGTAACACCTGTATTTGTGCCATTTTCATTCTCTGTTTTTTTAAAACTAGTGCGCGATGAAATCAGAAATGCAACCGATACTCTGTGATCTAATCAGTTTTGATCATTAACCTCGAATGATGAGACAATGCCGTGACTGAATGTGTCACAAACCGAAAGCATGTAACCTTTTCTGGCTGCTGTAATTTTATGTTAATCGTTTCACGCTTCATTAAATGCGGAACTAACATAAGCAGCTGTCACAAGAGCGGTGATGAAAGACACTGCTTTAAGTTGCACTAATGTGAAAAGGAAAAAAAACACAACAACAACTGTTAAAGTTGCCTACTTAAAAATGCAGCAGTGGTGCTTGTGGTGAAGCTGGAGTCGAGCTGCTTATTGCATCTTTCTTTTTGTCCTTGAGTATTAAATTATTACACTCCTAGTGCCCCACTTAGTAGCTACTTTGCGGGCTTCGCTGGTAGAAAATGCATCTGCTCGTGTAAGATGCCGCACTTTGGGCTGTTGTGCATCTTCAACAAAGGCCAGTAATAATTAACAGGAGAACAAAATGCTTTTTTATAATTCTATTTTATCACTGAACAAGATGAATAAACACTGGAAAAAACAAAACAAAACAAAAACAAGTAGGTCAATAGCAGTTAGCCAAAGGCAGAGGGAGCGACATTAAAAAGAATAATAGAAAAGGTTGTCGTTTCAGAGGGGAGGGGAGGAAGGGAGTTTAATGCATAGTGAGGAGAGAGGGGAGGGGAGGGGAGGGCAGCACAGCTAATGCTAGACTTTAAATGTTCAGACTCAACGCATCCTGCTTTTGGAAGTTCTGGCTAAAGGTGGAGAGGGTTGTGGGGGCTAAGTGAGAGCGTTTTTGGGCCTCCCTCTCACAGTTTTTGCCTGTTGTGTCTCAGTGCAGCTGCTACGGCTCCAGCATGCTGTCGCCTCAGTTGCCGGGGCAAACTGCCCCCCGCCCCCGTTGCCCCTCTTAGACACTCCCCCACATCCAGTCCACATGTCTGTCCATGCATATGAGAGGTCAAACACGTATGTGACATCACACGCACGACACGCAATGCGGATGGGATGGAGTGAAACCAGCCTCAGCCCAGGAGAGCCCCCTCGTTGGACAGGAAGGGAGAGGAGGAGGAGGGGGGAAGAAGTTAGGGAAGGGTGGAGGAATAGGAGACGAGGAGGAGGAGACGGGGAAGCAGCAGGCAGGTATGGAAGTGAGGAAGCCATCTTTAGTAAAAGAGCCATCCAAAAGAAAAGAATGAAACAAAAAAATAATACATAAAATAAATTAAAAAAAATTGTGCTTTTCTTTGGCCTCACAGTTAGGTGTTCAAACAGCATTCTTACAAATGTAATGCACGGTCATTTTCTTTAGCATAGAGATAAGAATAAATACTCAACAGCAATGGCAAAAGGAAAAATTGTGTCTCACCTAAGATAGCAGTTGGCACAAAGGGATCTGCTCAAACCCCCAAACAATCGCAGAAGTTGGAGGAGGAAAAAGAGTAGCAGTAAATTAAAGATAATTAAAGATAACGCACAAAAATAACATGAAAAGAAATTAATGGACAGCTTTTTGGTTTCTTGCCAAGCAGCATAACAAGAAACCGATCATATTTTAAATTCAAGCTAATTATACAGTAACTTTAGTTGATTATAAATCTAGCTGCCCTTTACCCCATTTAATCAATGAGCTGTGATCTGATTACATAAGACACTCAATTATGGATATTATTTGGGATAAACTGAAGTCATAATTAAACTGCTAAAATCCATCTTGGCAAAGTGATATAAAACATAACCAGAAATGTAGCAGAGTGTAAAGCCATCTAAAGTTAATCTAGCTGCTTTCTCATTTGTAAAATCGTTTTCTAATTTTTAAAGCAACTCTATTAGGTAAATTCACACCACACATTACAGAAATAGGCTGTAATTTACATAAAAAAAGAGCCCATAAAACTTCATCTCTTATTTATTTATTGTGGCGTTTCTATTTTTTCCCCTTTTCATTTTATCATTTGTTAAAAGCACCGCTTAGGCTGTGCAGTAAGCACTTCTGTGTTGACATACTGGATTATAACGAGGAAATAGAGTATGTTTACCTGGGTAGTATGAGTTGGTGGGGATAGAAGTACTGAGAGTGTTGGCTTTTGGTAGTGTGAAGGACGACGGTGATGATCCAGCTACAGATGGGGGGGAAGAGAACAGAACAAAAGGCATTAATAGTCTAATCTAGAGTTATTAATTGTGGAAGCAACTCCCACTGCAGTAAAATTCCAGTGTAATAATGCACTTTACAAGTCTTGCTTTTGAAATTTGCATGTGCTATAAAGGATCACTTTGAGGTTTCTGACTTACCCTGTGGGAAAAGCTACTTTAAGTACACAAATAAAATTCCTTTCACATCTACTAAAATGGAAGCAGAAATCTAGGAGACCTTGACGAAATTAAATGGAAACTGCACTGGCGACACCAAAAGATGTAGGTGAGAAAATATGTGGCTTTGTGTTTTGGGCTAAGCCATGCAAAGCACACAAGTATGAGAAATAAACTGCACTTAACCTCGTGGAGTCCAGGTTGATTTGGTTGATTTTGCAGACTTTGCGTGCAATCCTTTTCGTCATTTTTCTGGTTCTTTAAAACAGCCTGATGCATTATGCATGCTGCTGTGTTTTTACGGCACTCGCCAAGTTACTAGTTGCTACAAGTTGCTTCTTATTTTGTCAATTTCACAAAGCCAGAGGCCGCAAGGAACCTGCATTACATTCAAATAATAAAGCTTTCCTTTAAAAATCCTCATGTCTAAATTATGATCAATATTAGTAAACATAGATTATGAAATCTATTCTGTCTCATTTATATACGCAAAATTCGTTTTGAAAAGTTTGCAAAGTAAAAATGAAAAAAAAAAAAAAGAGTTAAAAAAAGCACGTTTAACTTGCACATTTTTTCCAAGTCTTCTAAAGTCCATGAATGCCTGCAAATCTCCAAAAGCATTAATAATTCAGTTTTTAAAGCTACTTTTAAAAAACAGTTAAAGATCAGTCAGTTGCTTTAAAGATATCATCATTAGGTAGCTTGACATTGAGATAGAGCTGAGATAGAGCAAAGGGGCCAGAGTAGAACAATAGTCACACAAACCATGGAGGAAGTGACATTTACTCCTAAGACTGTCATTTTCTCCTCATGCAACGTCAACAGAAATGCTACGCCGACGGGGTTTACGCAGGCAGTATGTTCAGGACTATAATCTGTCAGCGATGATGTTTTGAGCCAAAACGACACGACCGACAATAACGTAAGGTCACGGAGTGTGAGAGGGCTTTCAACTGACAGGCAAAGTGAGAAATAATGCATTTAAATCATTTGCGCTGGCAGACAGAGGGGCCAGATTTGAACATCGACACTAACAGACAGTTAATCAAGGTCAAAGCATCTTTGGGGCTCAGCCCCTGCAGGGGTGTGGAGACAGAAGCTGCTGTGCAGTTTTAATCTGATGGTTTTGACTGGGATTATACTAGGTCAAGCCCTGGGTGCAGACTTAGCCGAGCCGTCCATCAACAAAGTATTAGTTTTAACCTGGGACAGAGAGAACAGGTTATCACACCAGAGCCCATCTAGTACGTGCTATGTGTTTCTGTCATGAATTGGAAACAGCATGAGTTTGGGACCTCGCGACGGATTTCTTGGAGCTCTAATGTCTGCTGATAAACTTTAAGGTCAGCATTGAGATTTCAAGAAGTCTTGAATATTGATCTCAATACAAGGCTCGCTTCAGGCTATTAACATGCGTTTGGACGACCATTTCTGCAACTGAACTAGCGTGGGCATTAGTGACAGTTAGCTGAAATGGTAAGTTTGCAGATTTCAGAGGAATTTTAATTAATTTAACAAAAATTAATTAGAGAAACTGAAGCAATTTAAAAGGAAATGTTTGAAAAGGGTGGATGAAACCCTCGAGGGGTTCTAAAGAAGGAAGTTTCCACTAGAGAGGAAAAACACAATTTGATCAAAATCATATCAAAAGATGTTTATATCCAATTCTCTTCTGCTGAGTTGAAACAGCAGTTTCCCTGTAGAGGGACAACAGGCAGTTTCACAAGAGCCATAAAGTAATGTCATTTATGCTGACTACAAATATTGCGTATTAAAGCAAAAATAATCCCTAATGTTAAGATTGGTCATTAAAAATTTATTTTTAATTACTTTTTTTTCTTATATTATTGAGAAAACGTTGCACCGCCTTGTCTCACCACTTAGTTCTGATACCAGCATTATTAAGGACAAATGCAAGGATGTCTTTTGCAACCTCAAAACTCCAGTATTTACCGGAGACATGACTTCAGGTCTTTTTCTTGAAAATATTTCTAAATCAACAGTTCATTGGAAAGCAGACCAAGGAAAACATTTTCAGGTTTTCCCAGGTTGAATATTTCCTGTGCAGCCAAGTCTGATTTCTTTCCCACCTGACCAAACCTAATAAATTGCTTCCACCCTGCTCTGTGAGTGTAACCGCATAAAAAGGGAGGTATGCCGATGTGGGGCCGTCTTACCTCGGCCGTTAAGAGTGAGGGCGCACTCGCTGCGGCCGTTAAGAGTGAGGGCGCACTCGCTGCGGCCGTTAAGAGTGAGGGCGCACTCGCTGCGGCCGTTGAGCGTGAGCGCACACTCGCTGCGGCCATTGAGCGTGAGCGCACACTCGCTGCGGGTGTTCAGCGTATGGTTGTGTGTGTCCATGAAGGACAGTGCTTCGTCACAGTTGGTGCCCTGCTCTGTGTAGCTCTTGTCCATCGAGTTGACCATCACTGTCATCTCCTGGCGTGTGCTGCTCAGTGTCTCCTTGCGCTTCTTGGCCAGTTTCCTTCAAAGAGGAGACAAATAAAACTGATGAGGCAAAAACAGAAATGACACAGCTTACATTGATCTGATATGAAGCTAGTAGAGATGACTCATTCATATAATGAGATGGGTGAGCTAATGTGCCCTGAGCTGTGGTCACATTAGGTTTCATTAGGAACCAGATGTTTTCTCCCCAAGCAGTGAAATATGAATCCTGGAGAATGTGCAAAGGTGTGACTCTCTAACCCAAATACATCAGGCCCTGATGATTTAAAATTAGCTGGAGTATTTTGGGGTGAAAGAATTAGAGATGTGAACAGTGAACTGAAACAGTCAACCTGCTTTTATTGACCTACTTTGAGTTGATGCGCTAGAGCCTACGAGCAATCTGTCCCTGATCAAACACCATTAATGCACAGTGTACAAAACCTGTGTGCACAAATCCACATACTGTACATGGACATGCATTGGTTTTACCCAAAGAACAAACAAATCCAACCTCCACTCAAATACTAAAGACTTTTGCTGTTTTGACTGCAGTAAAAAAAAAAATAAAAAATCCTTGAACAGACAGCTGTATGACATACTTAGTGTTTTAGTGCAATTCTGTATCCGTTTATTAAATTTCATATGCAGTTTTACCATTTATTTGGATGCCTTTATGTACTAACATACCATTATAGTAGTGCAAATGTTAGCCATGTGCTCCAATCATTTTTTTTTATATGTTACACCCCCCATTCCACCCATGTATGAAAGGTTCTGGCTCCAACTGGAAAACATGGCACCCAAAAGAAAGCTATTCTTTAAGCCCCAATTTGGCTCAAATTCAAAGCAGCGTCAACCTAGCTTCATATGCTAAGCTGTCTCTTCATATCCAGTCTGTGATGTTGAAACACTTAATATAAGGTGCTAAACATCATCATGCATGACTGTGATTATGAGCATGTTGTATTACTGATGTTAGCAGTTATGTCACCAGCTTCACTATGGCTCACAGCTCACGGCTGGTAGTAGAGCTCGACCGATATAGGATTTTTAAGACCAACACTGATATTTAGTGATTTAAAAACATGTTTCGGCCAAAATTTCTTTTTATTCTGACAATGCAGTTTAAAACAAAACTGTTTTTATAGTTACTAGTCATAGATTACTTGTTTATGCTGGATCAGCTGGTTGTTGTGCTTGTTCCAAACAGGTGTTGCTAACATGAGAACTGCAAAACGCCCTCTTGGTGGTGGAACGACTATACAACATCCCTCCAACATGTTTGAAGGGCGTTCTCATGTCTCTGGTTTTAAAATTTAGTTTATCCGATGCTAATAAATAAGTATACAGTTAACGAGTAGCTATTATCCACTGATATATCAGTCAGGCTGTAGCTGCAAGCACAGCTGTAGAATTTTTTTTCCTTTTTAAGAAGTGAAACTACTTATTTTGATGAGCTGTGAAAAGTAATTAAAACATGATGCGGTGTGATGAACCACTTGTGCTTACTTATTCCTCAACTCATTCTTATTTCCATTCTGGGTATTATAAATACAGAGGAATTAAATGACAATATGTGTTTCTGGAATCAGTGAGTTGCACCTTCTATGTGCATGAAACGATTTTATACAATTTAAATATATAGATATATAAAAAAGTTGGACTTTTAAGATCTGTTCCAAACAAAGAGTCAACTGCTCTCTGCAGCCGACCTTGACCTTTGACTTCCTTGATTAAAAAGGATATTCACATAAGCGAATCACATGATCACCCGGATGAGTTAACTTTCCTATAATTCCACAAAAGATGAACTACAAAGGAATGGCAAACAGCTAGAGTGGGAACATACTGCAGCAACAGCCATATCTGATGCCTGCCACTGCTCTGTAGCTGGAGGGGAGCAAGTAGTGTAAGAATTAACTATGGCAGCCCTCACACTGATCCTCGCACTTTGTTACTCTCTGCGTGACCCCTCTGCCTATTTGGATTGCAGTCTCTCTCACGGACAACTGCTGTCTAATGATGCACTCCTGCTGCTTTGTTTTCGCAAATCTCCTCTGTTTATTCAATTTTGTCGCTGTCTCATGCCATATGGCAACAGGCCCCCACTGCCTTCAAACAGTCATTTGCTCTGAAGCCCGCGACGTGAGGCTAATAGTGGATCCGTTCTTCAGAAAGCAAAGTGACAAATTAGTGACATTTGTGTCTGCTGGACCCACTTTTTGTCTTCAATCTGCAATTAGAGCTGGGAACAAAATACCAGTGTTGTCTCTTTTTTCCCCCCATTATAGCTTCATATTGCAATAAGGAAGAGTGAGGATGGCAGGGGGATGCATATACCCCAGGCAATATTAAGACAGATTCGGCACTGTGTGCACTCATGGAGAAGACTATTAAGAACAACTATAATCCAGGTTTTAATACTGTATCACTGTTCTTATTTCTGAGCCTGCTAAATCTTGGATTTCCTCTTTCCTGGCCTGTGAAACAGTTGAAGAGAGAGCGCTGAAGATAAACGAGGCTGCACAGACTCCAGTGCCAAAATGAGAAAAGCACCAGCAATACTGGGATGTTTGCAAGGCACCGTGGGTGTTTGATGAAGATTAATTGGCATGCTATTGTTTCCTCATTTGTAAGAAGGGAAAAATTAATGATAGATGACTAGATTACAGGGCCTGATATGATGAGAGAGATAGTATAAGGAAGTGTATAGTGGAGTGTTTTTGGGTGTTGATGAATGTGACCATTTATTTTATCCCTGGAGAGTTGGAGTAAAGCTGCACATGGAACAATGTCAACAAAAAAATGATAGTGATTACTTGCAGGCATGCCCAACAATAAAATCCAAAATAAATGTGCATATGGGAGGGGGCTGAGACATACAGATGGCAGAGGTGTTTGTAGAAGTAAAGACAGTGCAAACACTCCAGGTAACTATATCAGGCAACTCTCATTAGAGAGATTGTCTTTGGTTCAGTACATGACAAGCCTGGCATATCTAGGATCTAAATGAGCACAGCTCCCAACTCCGTGAGTTCAGCTACAACAAAAAGGCCGCGGCACAAATTTTATGTCTGCAAATGTTTGCCAGAATGTGTGTTCTGTGGGAGGTGACGCTGTTGCGACTTCTAAAACAAGAGCTTCAAAACCTCAAGCTCAGCATGGTCGGCCTCATTTCAGCATCAGATCAGCCTAAACCTTTTGACACTGGGACAAAGAAGGCTTCATTAAAAGATCCACACACACATTCGTGGTGGATGAGTGTGTGCGCACGTTTTAGTTGACTGACATCCAGCTGGGAGGGGCAACAGAAGCATCTTTGATTAACCCAGTGGGGGCATTTCGGTAGCTGTTTGCACCGAGTCTCATTTCAAACTTCTCTTCATCTACAAAGCAAACTTCCATTAGGTTAAGGTATTAGGATCAAAAACAGACTTAATACTGTTCATTGTATGTTCAATTCATTTCAATTACTCTATCAAGTCTGAAAAAAACGTAAACAATGACGGGGCCTCTTCATTAAATTTTCTAAGGGGCCCTTTATCTATAGAAACTAAAAAAAGAATGAAGCAACAAAAACACAGAAGCAGCACACGGTGCTTCTGCTCCTACTCATTCAGCAACCAAAACAACATAATGACAAATAAAGCTAGAAAAAAAAACATGGTAGGTACTGCTGCTTTTCTGGGCACAGGCTATTTTTACAAAAGAGATTCTTAATCTCAATGGTTTCATTCAAGGCTAAGCAGACATCATTGGTTAAAAAAAAAA
>NW_024582439.1:1542143-1648990 GCF_018398535.1 Haplochromis burtoni
ATTCTTAATCTCAATGGTTTCATTCAAGGCTATCCAGACATCATAGAAAAAAAAAAAAAAAAAAAAAAAAAAAAAGGGTATATTAAAAATATTCACTAACTAAATATAACTGATTAGCCATAATACCTGAACCAAATAGCTCATTACCATTGCATATATAAAAGTACACATCCAAACATTTCATAACTCTATTCCTTGATATGAATGGCCCTTTTCATCAGGAGACCCTTAATATGAATGAACATGGCAAACAGTTCAAGGTGTTTACTTCTCAAGATTAAGTATTTGAGAGATGTGCTGGAAAAAGTCCGACTGATGGGACTTTGAAATGTCACATAATGCTTAAAAACACTATTATTTGCATAATGCCCGTCTAGATGCTGGGTGGTGCGCCCTAAACAAAGCTAATAAGCAGCTGTCTAAAAGTGTGCCACTTTTATTTACTAGCTCAAGCCACTCTGCTAGCGCTAAAATGTCCCAGTCACAAGCAAGCCACTCCGACTATAGTGGATTCGTTTTATTTTTAAAGGCACTCTCCAGAAAACAATAGCAAAATTGTTATTGTTAGCCTGTGCTATTTTCTGAACTCCTGCTTAACTGAATTGCAGCAAACATCTAAACGTCACAGCCAGTGCTCTTGCCTACATTTTGCTAAGGTATGGTAAGGTGAAACAAAGGGGATACAAACATTACTGAGCAGGTGGTTTTAATGTTGTAGCTGAAAAGCGTATATAGCCCATCCATCTATCCAGCCACTTATCCATCTCACCTGTCACTGGTTGAAATATACCAGTTTATCAAAAAATTTGTTTGAATTTTCAAAAAAAACCACCAGTTTTTAATAGGCAAACTACATTCACACCATTTCCAAAACCTATAGTGGCCATTTTTTACTATGCTGGATGAACAGATGTTTTGTGACTCGGCGTTTTATAATGTATCTATCATTTAAACTCCATCATTCCATGCTTGACATCTTTTCGGCCTGCTCGAGGTGCTCTTCCTCATCAACATGCAGAGCTTGTAGGTGCAAAACTCTGCAAGGCTTGTACCAATTAATGTGATTCTTGCTACATGTTCGACTTGTAAGGTTTAATGAAGGTGTTTGCCCTGAGCACATTGTGTTATACATTGTACATTTAGCAGGCCTCCTATTCTGACATCGAGTGCAGTGGGGGTGACTATGAAAAATGAGATTTATGAAGAATTGGGACAATGATTTATACGTCTCCATATGCGTCTTTCCCATTTTGCTGTATGAAGAAATCCATATAGTTATTACAGTTTAACAAACTACCAACTATTTAGAGCTTACTCTCTCGTTCGTAAATACAATGTTGCGAGACAGATTGGTATTTTGGCAGGGAAAGTGGCGTGCAGGTTGCTTTATTATTTACCAACAATAAACAGTCACTATGCATCTATTATCATTGATAGATTAACATATTATCAGTATTTTTGTTGTTGGAGCTGTGCCGTTTGGTGCAGACTGTGTTGTAGAACTGAGGGGAATTACAGTTGGATACAATATTTAATCAAATTTTAAACTATAAAATCTGTCATAAAATAATTGCAGCAACATTAAAAAAATAATATAAATGCTTTATGCAAACAAAACTAAAGGGCAGGCTGTGCAGCTTGTGAGGTGGATTTTGAAATTTAAGCGCCAACACAGTATTTGATGTCATATTTAGTTAAAGATCATCATTGGTTTGGCACATTAAACTGATATATTGTAATATATTTGTATAGTAACACAGATAAAACTTATATCTTTCCTTTTTAATTATTTAAAAACAGTCATTTGCTTTTTTCTTCGATGAAGAAGTGTAAAGAGACACGTTAAGTTTCACATGTTACATGCTCAGTGTAACAACACCCAACCACCCTCATTGCACCACGCCAATTGATCTCAACTGTCCCCACCAGCAGCAGCCACAGCGGCCGGTATGACCACTTGATTAAAGAACGGTCATATATTTGATCACACATGTAACCGCATTGCTAATGAGCACTGTGATTGATGTGCTGCGTGTTAGCCCTCCCAGCCACCTCTGGCAATATACCTAAAGTGCATATTTTGGCGAGTGCAGTACGTGCTCATGCCTTTAAAAGACTTTGATGAATGCATGAGAGCATTAATGGTTTTCATCAATTGTAGAGGTGTTGCAAGCTCATAGCAGACAGACGAATTTCAGAGACTGCTCAAGTGGAGGTTGTCTAAAAATGCAGTCTTTTATTAAGTTGACAATAGAAACCTTGGAAATATTGAGCATATGAGTTATATTTGTTTGTTAGCTGGGCTTAGACTGCTTGAGGCGTATAAAGCCTCCCTACACAACACCTCAGCAGTGAGATGCAACCTTTCAGCTTTCACATAACTCCAGGAAAAAAATAAATAATTAAGAGTTCTTCCCAATTAGCTGACATGAATATGCACTTCCCTCATGGGAAATGCTTTGTTCCATTCTAGCTTCGCTGACATATGACACGAAAGATATACACAGGAGGGGGGCAGACTGGGAGCCGTACTATCGATTCAAATATTTTCCATTTTAAATACCAGCTACTCATTGCCCACAGCTGCATCACACACATCACATAGTAAAGGCCTAGTGTTTAAAATCCTTATGCATTTAACTGATGACCTATTATAACTTTCGATAACATATGTTAACAAAAAACTAAAAAGTTAGTCAAATCATTAATTTTTTTGTCATGTGAATATTACTTTCTGAATGTGTATTATATTCTTTAGCAACTGAAGAATAAATATGCATTCTGTAAGAAAATGTTTGCAGCGTTGTAAATGTTTCATTGTAGCAGTTGTGCAGAGGTGAAGTACTTGTTACAATGAACCTGCGAAAGAGTTAAAATATGGGAAAAAAAAAAGTATACCCGTCTTTCTTTCTCTCTGTATCTATATTAAAAAACTTTTTCCTCTAGTGTTATGTATGCCTATATTGCAGCATATACAGCACATTTTCTCAAGGGGACCATTAATCCTTCTTTACTAGCCTCATATCATGTTGTTATCTTGACACTTTTAGAGGGGAGTCACAACATTTGGCATCCCACTATCACCTCACTGCCACAGAAATCAACACTAAGGGAAAAAAAATGCCTATTTGAAGGGATTTTCCAAAAGCTTTTAACATGGGCTGTCTTCTAAACACATCCAGTAAACTGGTGGAATGTGTTAATTTAAGTGACCTGGAACCTGCCAATCAGAGCAAACACAATAAAGTGCATCACTATGAAACCACGATCACCAAAATTTGCTAATAAATCCTAAATTTTGATGTAAAATGATTAATTGAAGCATTTCAATGAATCATTGTACATGCTTCTGTTGTATGCTTCTTGAAGAACTGCATTGACATTTTTTTTTGGCAAGAAATCGGCTGTTTTGATAAAATTCTCCTCCTTTTAAAAATGTGCATCAAACCAAGAGAAGAACACGTGTAAGTAACAATAAAATACCAAGAATACAAAACTGCTATTTTGATGATTTCACAGCAACCAATATTTTCTTGCTTAGCTTTGGCCGATGTGTGCGCTCAGCTTTGAAGGCACTACTCTTCTAAGTCATTGGGGCTTTCCATTCTAGACAGCTGTGATCTAAAATGAGTGACACTCGGAGTATTCAGGGTTGTATTATCTCCAGGTGTATTCTGAGATTTTCTTTGATGCGAGGCAGCCTCCATTCTCTTCTCTGATCACAGTCATCTCAAGACAGATTAGTCGGCATCCATCACAAAGACTACAGAGGGAGCCTATGAGCTACAGCAGGGAAAGCAGAGCTGCAGAATAAGCTTCTTTACCATTCAGCAGTGTGATGTGGAATCATCTGTTACATTAAGAGCGCATAAAGGCGCGCTTCAGTTATTGTTTTGTGATGTTGGAGACATTGAAATAGAATAGAGAGATATTCTATGATCACATCAGCTTGTTTTGTAGTGATGCAAGCATCTTGTTAGCTAAAGACACAACTCCACCATCACCATAGAATCAATGGGATGGTTGTGCAAAATAAATAAAAAAATCTAAAAACCATGCTGAATTTAAAAAAAAAAAAAAAAAAGGGGGAGAAAAAGCATGAGAAATTTGAGATGATTTGATGAAAGTGTGACAGGATGGTGTGGGGGGTAAAGAATACTACAAATTATCACATGCACATGGAGCCAAATCGATAAAGTCAACATGTTAGCGATGTTCAAAATTTGTGGGTAATTAAACTACAAGTGTGGTTAATCAGGCTCAGAGTTATCAATTGCATCTGAAGAGTATATAAAAGTTTAGAAAAAGTGAAATATTTGGACTAGCTCATTGAAGTTCTGGGCACAATTGAAGTGTAGATGCAAAAGAAAAAGAAATCTAGCTTTGACAAGTCAACAGAGACGAAATCATTTGAGGCAAATGAAAAATTCACACTCAATAAAAAAAAAAAAAAAAAAAAGCAGTGGTGCTGGATTGATTTTTTTTTTCTTCTCTTTCACAAGATGAGTTCGGCAGCAGTACAATCATTAAGGCAGTTAAGTTCATCATCATTTGATAAACAAACTCCTTATAAATCTGGCAGAAACTACGTCTGCAATAACATCTCTGTGGCAGGTTTATTTTGTGGGGGTGTAGGCGCGTCTTTCTTCTTTTCATCAGAAGTTGAGCCAATGTGACATACATTGTGATCTGCTCATCGTGTGGAGATGCATTGGAGTGGCGTCCTCCGTTCCTCCAGCAGAGATTACAGTTGGGCCTCTGTAATAGCTCTGGGCAGGAGGAGGATGACATGGCTCTTTGCATGCATGGGAAACAGTGTGTGGGTGAGAAGCATGGCACTAACATTACACAAAGTGGTTACTTACAGGTAGTAAGTGTAGGAGTGATAGGTTCTTCTGCCGAGTGGGGTGGTGGTAGGATTTAAGCAGTGGAGGAGGGGAGGGGATGGAATGAAAAGGAAAGAAAAAGTAAAAATATATTAATGTTTGAAAAAAGAGAAGAAATGAACAAAATCAGATATGGTGGCATACGTGGAGGTAAACTAGTGATCGTGAGGGCAAAGGTGATCGCTTGGAGTCATGTCATGCTTTGGTAAGGGGTCTCAGTACAGTACCAAAACCCCCTTTTATGAACACATAATTTGATACACCTATAAAAAAAATTACCATATGTGACCTCCAAGGTTGAAACTTAATGAGACGTTTGAATGTCTAAACACAACTCTGATTCCCTGTTGATAACGGTAAATTACACAAAATTCAACCAATGAAGTCATCTCCATCTCCGGTTTGATTAAGGCTAATTGAAAACAATTCCATTACTGTGTGCCGATTTTCACACCCACCCACTGATTGCTGTGCTACGCAGAAAGGCCCTGCTGTATGAAGAATCTTATATTACCGTCAAAAATAAACATGAAACACAGCGATTATATCAGTGCATAACTATGTCTTCCCACTCAGCTACATCTACTTGATCTAATGTGCTGACCTTTAGACTTGAATTCGAGACATGCAATTTCATATCAAAAGGACAAATTATATGCAACGCACAATAAGTTTTACTTGGGAATGAAGAAATCTCTGCAGAAACTGGCACTGTATTATTTTAAGCCTCGCCGTGGACAAAAGGGGGTTGATATTTGCTGAGCTTTAGCTCCCCTGATTGCTGGGATATGTACAGAAGACCTCTCTCCAGTATTGGGTCCGGGGCTAATGTAAACTTAGCCTTCAGTTATACGGCCATCCTCTTTGCTTCTGAGCCTTTCATCATATTTTCTTTCTTATCTCCTTCACGCCTCTCTCCGTACCACGGCACTCAAAAACATATTTCTTTCCCATCCCAGTGTCACTGAGGCGCTGCACATTTGTTTGAGGGTGCCGTGGAAACGGATTAATTTTTCATGGCACACTGTATCTCATGGCTGTAAACAGCCTTAATGGGGCGTATCAACATAATCAAATTAATTATTTACTACGACACTGACAATGCTACTGTTTGAGGGAAAAATATACAAACTGATAAAACTGAAACTACTTATTTGTTGGTGCTCTGCAAGTAAGTTCAGCCACTTCCACAAATCTGAAATAGTCATTCAAAAACTAAAAGGGGGGAGGGGAACGGAAAAAAAAAGCTTACCTTTTCTTCATGAGCAGCACCACTCCTAAGAAGATGATGACAAAGAGGAGGATACCGGCGATGACCCCTGCGATCTTTACGGTGTGGTCAGTTTGCTTCTCGGGCTCCACTGCGTCAGGCTTATGAGTGGCTGCTCCTGAAAAACACAGTGATGGATAAGAGTCAAACAAATGGAGCACAGATTCGAGCACATCTCGTGACCATTTTATGTTGTGCCACATTAAGCCAATAACCAAGTACTAATCTATATATTCAGTATATCTTCTCACTGATTTGACAGTGTGGAATCAGTGCACCAATATTCCAAGGACCATAAATATGAGTACAAACAAAGACTAATGCTAATCCTAACAGCAAGTGACTCCCTATTGTCCTAAAGACCACCTCTAGCTCTGCCCTTAGTGGACATCAGCGCTCTGTGGATCAAGCTGCACTGAGAGAGATAAGTGCATACCATCTTTACCCTTGGTTAATCACATTTGAGGCAAATGGTTGCTGGGCTGTAGAAAAATGTAAGACGCAGGGCGGGAAAGATAATGCCCAAAAAGATAAAAATGACTGAAATAACAAAAACATTAAATATTAGCCTGAAAGGAGATAGCCAACAACGAGAGGCACAAAGAGAGAGGAAGATGTGGGAGAAAACAGCTTGTTTTTAACAGCATCTGTTCCTTGAGAAGTGATAAGAAGCACTCAGAAGGCAATGCTGCCAGAATCACAACTGTCCACCTCAACAACACCATTATTCCTTGTCACCAGAGGTAAATTTAGAATGACAAATTGTTATGTCAAATATCTTAGAGTGAGCTTCCTTCTCTCTCCAGAATTGCCATTTTCTCTTCCTATCAAAAAGTTAAATATCCATCCCGGGCCGGCTGTGACATATTGTTCTTCCTCTGGTGTGTCGTTATCAACAGCCATCAAGTGCCTTTATTTAAAAATATACAATTTTAAGGCCCGGGCTGTGGAGGATTTCAAGACGGGTGACATCATCATGTCTGGATTGATGGAGCTGATTTTGTCCCAATATACCGTTAGAGGCTAATCTCGCCGTCAGTGACAAATCCTCGATAGAGCCGCGGGGGCTGTGCGTCACCCTACCGCAACTCTGTGCTGTCAGTGAACTTGGGCGATTTGTGCACCAACAAGTAAAAAACTGAGCAGAATTTAAATAGTTTCACTTGAGCTTCCTTTTGTGTGTTTGCAGTTGTCACAGCTGCAACAACCAGCACCGACTCTCCCTTAATCTCCCAGAAATAATGAGAAATATTCATGAAAGGGGATTAACTCCTGTCAAAAATCTCCCAACATTGACACATCAAATGACAATCGCACCTCAAACGGGCCTTTAATGTCCAGTAATTCTGAGGAGATGAAGGTAGAAGGCAACGTCGTCAAGTCTTTGATTTAATCATAATGACTTTATGCAAATTGTAAGACGATAAACAAAAAAATGCACACATGCAACATTCCACTTGTTGCCCCCCCCCCTCCTGTTGAGGGAATCATGAGTGCCCCCACCCATGAATTCAAATCCAGAGCGCTACTACCAAGCTGTGGAGAGAATAACGGACCTGTTAGTTGGTTGTCACCGGGCGCTGGGACGATGCGGATGTACGGGGTTGTGAGCTGAGTCACGAGTATGGCGGCTGTGTATAGTCAGTGGATCCAGGAGGGCATGCAGTAAAAAGAGACAAAGAAAGAGAAACAGGCCACACTGAACACAAGTCCCATCATCATGCAACACCTCCAAGAAAGACACTAAATAGCAGTAACAGCAGGGATTTTTTTAGTTTGTTCCTCCAAGTCTGCAGAAGCAATAATTTCACAAAGGTTAATATCTGTAATATCTTTATGAGTCTAATGTAGGGTACTAAAGCATATTTCTACAGGTGATAAAATTCCACAGCCCATGAACTCTTTGGCTTTTGCCTATTGAGCCATGTAGATGGAGACATCTGGAACTCCACCAAGAAATCTATAGCAGGGCTGCATGCAAACTACACAATATAAGAGACTGTCAGGGCGTGTGACAGGACCTCCCACGGCCCACAGCAGAGTGTGACTACGGCTCCCTCTGGCCTTATCAATTCTGCTCCCAGATCAATGGTGCTTAGACTTCATCACCCCTAATGTGTGGAGCAGGACGTTGAGGCAGCATAGCTAAGTACCTACAGACCTCCGTGGGCACACAGGCTGCCTCCAAGTCACGGAAAACACGCTTCAATCGATAAATTGACACAATTTTGTCTCATCTCACACTTTTGTTGTCATTTAGAAAGAAAGAAAAAAAAAAACACACGTTAATTCTGTTAGTTCCCAGAATTCAAATGCAAGAGACGTTAGGAAGTACATGTCGTAAACATCTCTATTCACACAAACCGATCTAGTCCTACCTTTAGTGGCAACTCGCACACAGTCGATTTTGGTTTCCTGTACCAAGAGATAAATAAAAAGGAGGAAAAGAGATGGGGAAATAGGTTATTATGAGATGCACACACAAAGACAGACTTACAGCAGCAACAACACCTATGTAAGAACCCATAGTTACAACAAAACAGCAAGGCCAGTTCCATGCTGTCCCCTATCATCTGTTGAGCTCAATGACTGTGACACAAAACGCAGTTAAGCGAGAGGGCCCACAGCACAGATTAGTGGTGCTGAGCTGCTGATTTGTCAGCCAACAGCGATCTGTCGGCAGCTTGGGGCTCAAGGTGGTCAGCCACTGTGGAGAAACCAGAGCCCTGTGACAAGCGACACCAACCCAGCATGCAGAGCTCCAAAAATGACACGTCAGGGAGACTTTCTGAATATGTAATGAAGTTCCAGCTCTGACAACAGCCTTCAACAACATTAAAAAAAAGAAAAAGAAATTGAAAACACTGCTCTCGCTGTTGGCAGTGAAATTTGTTGTCAACAATATTCTGGTTTACAAGAAAAGGGACATGAGACGAACAGGGAGGCAATGAGTAATACAGCACAAAAGACATGAGTGCTGTGTCCCTGTGTTGTCCCGGCCAAACTGTCCAATGAGCAATGAACCCACATGGGAGGGAGGCCATGAGAGGCATAATAAGGAGAAGAAAGAAAGATGTGATCCTGTGTGCATGTGCATTCCCATTACTGTGGCTTTTAAGCCGTCAGATGGTTATTTCATTAAAGGCAACATTGCAAGTCACATTTGATTTTTATTTGAACAGAAGGCTGAAAAAATTCTAGGTATGGATGGCGCACACCTTCTCTAAGTGCTAATTTTGTTTAAAAGGCCCAAACAAATCATACCAAAATCATCAGACATTAATAAAAGGCTTCTAGGACCATCTATTGACAGTGAAGGCTTAATAAAAGAGAGTGCATTTGCCCACTGTGAATCAAAACATTGAATGTAAAAATGATGTCAGAGATGTCTCCATTACGGAGACAGAGCTCTATGCTGTATCAACACAGACGCTTTCATTTTGTTTGTTCAAAGAAGAGCGCCGTCAGACAATACATCCGACTCACTGATTCACCCTGGAAGGTTTCAGACTGCCAGTGCTTTACTCTCAAGAACAAACTTTCTAACTGGATTCAGCCCAGGCTCACATGCTATTTGTATTGCCTCCTTAAAGACACGCTGGTGTTTCTCAAGGAGACTGTTTATGGTGATTCTCATTCAGGACCACAATCGGCAAGGCTCTTGAAGTTGCCATTGAGCTGTCTGCTGCGGCTCCATCGAGGGAGAGCCCTGCCAAATGCCACTTGATGACAGAGGCTGCGACCTGTACGATTGGTAGCCCCTATTGTTGTTCCCTGTCTCTCACACTTAACTGCCACTGGGACAACTGCCGCTCTTAAATGCTGTTGATCAAAGGGTTGTCTGGTATTTGGCATAGAGCTCCATAGCAAAAGGCAGGAGAAGAGGGCCACAGGAATGGAGGGAGAGAGCAGCATGTCACGACACAGAGCTCCGCATTCCAAGCCCGACCCTGCTGCGGACCATTAAGACTGCACAAAGTGTCGTTAGTAAACTCACAAGAGTACTGCAGCACCTATCAGAAGCTGTGTGAAATCGCAAGGTTGCCATGCATGTGCTTGCCAACGTGAGCAGTTACTATGCTTAGTACCTTAATTCCTTTGAATCACCTAGGCAGTGATCGTTATATTGTCTTTAGCGTTTAGTTGTGTTTGTGCGTCCTTTAAGCGTATTGTGCGTGCACTGAGACAAGGCAGGGCACTGCGTCGCATAAAGGCTTCAATGGAGAAAGAATTTCACAAGTTCGAATTTTTATTTCATTTCAGTCATTCTTTGGTCGTAGGAGGTAGTAAAAGTATTCAGTACTCAAGCAGCATAGCTTCAACTTGCAAATCCATCTGAATACCTCTCACTTCACCTTCCACCTTTACTTCAAAGCATTCAGGAAAACCTATGGTGGTAGCTAAAAATGAGAGAAATGCAAAAGTCCCATTCTAAGCCAGTGTTTGGTTTGCTTGTTCTGAACTACTGTGGAAATATGGCAACATCATAGCCCATAGATCCTACTGTAGATACACAATATAGGCCAATATTGAGCTACACCCTCTTAATCTCTGAATTCAGGTGCTTTCAGTCCCATTGGCACAGTGGTATAGAATCAAGTATCTAGCCACGCAGTCTGTCTTTACATACATTTCTCAAGGAATGGGTCATTTCAAATTTAATTCAGACCCTTTTGCAGCAAGTCCATTTATTATATTTTTCCCTCCAAGATATTTTACCACCAGCTTTAAATTTTAAAGTAAAAGTGTTAAAGAAAGAACCTCAACAACTTAACAACCCTACAAAGAGGGAGACCGTGTAAAATTACAGAGGGATTACACAGCGCTGAGGAGGATAGTAAGTAAAAGTTGCCAGTGCTCCATAGACTCAGTAACTGCAAAGGTCCAAATATTAACATCAGCACAAAAATTGTGTTAACGGACCTTCATGTTTCTTCAGGTTTGTATGGCTGAGAAACTCTTGTGACACTTTTTTCATAAAGTGTATGATTGACTAATTTTAGGTTAACAAAAACAGTAATTTTTAGGTAACTACTGTATACACTATTGAAAACTAATATTTGATTAATTCTCATCCCAACCTTAAAGTAGTAATACCACGATGTAAAAATCTAGTTGCTGTTGGTAAGATGGAAATACACAAACACAGGCACGTTATTGTCGTCATTACAGGACTTGATTACGTTTAACTGCCAGTCAAGTTCAATTTAGAGCCAGGGTTTAGCTATAGTGCAGAAAATGCTGTATAAAATAATAAGAAATGACAGCCACCCACCCCATTGGCTGTGCTGACCGCCTGGTAATATATACTGTAGCTCTTCTGTGGCAACAGAGGGGCATTCCAGTACCCATTGTAGGTCTTGTTGTCCCCCACAGTAAAGGGCTGGGGCGAATGGATGCCAGCAGCGGGGAACTGAGCAGTGAAGTAGTACTGTGAATTAAGAAGCGTGGCGTTCTGGAAGTGAATGGGAACTGGGTAGCAGCGCAAAATTTCTGCCGTCCCTCGTGCTCTGCGTGGACGTTCCTCCTCCACCACCACCTGGTACACACTGAAAATGCAGGACAAACAAAATTAACATACTCCACTGGGCCAAGCAGGCTCTTGTAGAATTCAACTGGCAATACAGACAGTTTTCTGCTTTGCCAGTTTGCTTTATAAAGTGTAAAAATTGTCTCTTTATGAAAGCCACAAACATGCATGCTGCAAAGCTCCAAATCTCAGAGCGAACAGAGTCTCCAGAAATTACTCATTACTCATTTAGACAAGAAATAAGAGATTTATGTAATGCAAACTAAGTTCTTATCCTCTCTAACTTTAATTATATAACAAGTCATTTAAATAGAACTTCTGTTGGATTAAAACTAATATACATTGGTTTTGCAATGTCTGTCAGATATGTGTACATTCCCTTTTACTTAAATGCATTAATAACACTTTATAATGTCACACTATTAAGCATTAAGGTATCAGTAAGTTACAGTATTAGCAAGGACTTAGTTCATATAACATTAGTCCTCCTTAATATGCCATTTATGAATACATACATAGATATATTACTATAAATATGATTATGACTATGATTATCATTACAATTATTATTAATTAGTGATGTAGTGTAAAACTAGTGAGCACAACATGCATTTACATGTGGGCAATCAGCTATACACTGTGTAACAATACCATTAATGTTATTTAATAAATTACAAATGCATTAAAGCATATTTACAACTAATTGATTGTCTGCCCGCTGTGTAAAGGCTACAGCAATAAATAACTTGTTTTTCTCGACTAAATAAGAACTCCATTTATATAAATCCCTTCTTAAAAGTGAAGTCAACATAAAAGACTGAAAAATACCGGCCAATAGAAATGAGCGGTGGCACGGGACATTTATTTGCCTTTTCATTATTCAGCAAATGAAAAGGTTAACGGCTCTTTCCATTTCCTCTCCATCCAAGTCTTGTGTTTAGCTAGATCAAAACTGCAGCCCTCTGTGACTCTGACAGGGATGACATTGTCTCTGAGCCGGCCACTTAGCCTGAGGGGGAGACTGACTGTCTTATAGACGTTCATGTTAGTATGCATCGCGCATCTGAAGTGGACCTCCTGTTAAATCCATTGAGTCGCTGAGTGACAAAGAGTCTGTTTACAGCTGCCACGCAGAATAACCAGCCATGATTGGGAACTAGTGATCCATTTGCAAAAGAGCTAAAGAACCAACAACGCATTATCACGGACGATGGAGCAAAGTTTGTGTGCTCTATGAATGAAGGATTTCAGAAATGAATGAAATATGGTGGAGCTCTAGTTTTGCGGAGCTGGTTTAAGAGCTTTTATTCGCAACTGCATCGTGTTTATAAATACATAAATAAATCGTTTGCCTATTGTTTAAACAGGACCACGAGTCCCACACTGTTTTCTAGAGTTTGTGGGGTTTTTTCCTTACTGTACATGCTCTCCTGCAAGGACCATCATACAGGCAATTCAACACATGCGTTATTCCACTGAAGGCTGGTGATGAAAGCTATGACTGAAGACTGCAATGCAGAAAACAATGGATGCAAACACTTAACAATTCACACAGAGAATCTAGAAATCACTGTAAACGAGGACAGAGTATACGCACAGTATGTTGGTGCAAGAACTAAGAGCCCATTTTATACCTAAAGACATGTAAACTATATCCATATGATGTGTTTATATCTGGTAGCACAAATCTTCCTTGCCTTCTTCATTTTACCTGCTTTGTCTGCCATCTGACTTCATTTAGAATTTAATTAGACTATTTTGAAGTCAACATTTGCAGTGCTTGAAAGGCATTCATTGCCCCCTCTATACTGGAAGTCTAGGAATCCCACTGTGTAAAACCACTGATCAGTTATCCAAGGTTACCATGAGAAAGTAGCAACACTGTAGATAGAGTGAACTTGATATGCAGCTTTATTTGAGTCGCTGAACAGGACTTCATTAGCATTTGTATAGTGTCAGTGCGTTTCAGAACCCTTTTAATGCATCTGAAATAATAGGGCTATGTTTTAATGTATGTGTTACTATCTAATTAGCAGTTAGTGTTATGCAAGGCACTGCAGTCTTTGGATACAGCTTTCTAACCAAGCATAAACTTACAATACTAGATGAAATATTAATTGATTAGAATTTGAGATAAGAAAATGATAAATTACTAATCTGCCTTTTTTAAAAAGAGTTTCTAACTGAAAAGGCTATATGAAAAATACAATCATCCTGAAGCCTTCATAACCATCTAACAGTGAATTCAATTTATCTATTCAGTTGCATTGTGCCATAACAAATATTAGTGCCTACCGAGGTGTAAAGCTTTGGTGACCCTGAACATGTTCCTTAGCCTAGATTATTACAACAAGTGGAAAGAAATATCTTTTAAAGAAAAATAGCTGCACTGTTGTGGTTGTACTCTTAAGCTGTGCAGTTGCAGTACAAACAGCCCTGGAGATGATCAATTGTTCCCCGCGGTTGGTACTGGATGATTAAGTATCCCCTTTGTGTGTACAGCATGTGCTCTTTAACCCTATAGTTTATCATAAGATGCTTGCTGTGTCATTAGAAAATCCCCCTCTGCTCTTAGTGGGTGTGTCCCAATTCCTTGGAGCTCTCCTATTTAGCACTGGGTTGGGAGGTGATGAAATATTTAATCCTGCTGAGAGTCTGCAGGAGAAATCAGGCTTTAATTACTGTCCCCTATTGAGAGCAGAGGTCAAAGGGCAGGTGGAGACGGTACACGGGAGCCACTTAAGTAGTTGCAGAACAGCAGAGAAATAAATGATTAGACTTCATGGAAGCCTCAGCCAGAACACTGTCGATTTGATTTGAACTATAATAGGACAATGCAGTTTTAAATATAATTAATTTAATCTCTAATTATCTCTGCTGTCAGTCACATTACTCATCAAGTAAGAGGGATAACTATCTGTTTTTAAAGACATAACCCATGAAGGACTGCACGTCTGCATATTTCCTTTGGAGAAATAAAACACATTATATACTCACAGTAAATATTTGCTGTAGCATGTACACTGATTCTCAGCTTGCTCATATTAGTACTTTATATTCCAAATCAATCTGCAGACAGTGAAACAAAAAACTAGCGCTGGCTCTCCCTGGGTGGCTCCTTATGATATGATGATGCAGCTGCGCTACGACTTAATGACAGGCACAGTATGAATAGAACTGGTTTCCTTTCCTCAGGCAAAATACCAAGTGCCAAAGGCTATGAGGTTCCAAGGGTAAAAACTCTTGTAATGTGGAAATCCAATTCACTGCTTCTTCTCCACAGAATATTTACAGCACCAAGAAACCGAAATCTAGCGCACAATACATTTGCAATTTAATAAAACAGTTTTGTTCTTCTCTGTAACTGATGGAGACAATAAAACCTCCTTTACTGGTTTTACTTAAAAGAGTGTCAGTGCTAAACTGCTCTCCTGCTATAAAATATTTAAAGTAGAACACTTACTATACCATTTTCACTGCAACGGCTTAAATGCAAAACTGACTCGTGAGTTTAATGGTGGCAAAAATACACGTTGTTCTAAAAACCTTTTTTCTGTAATTAGTGCAAGCATGTAAATATGCCCTTGAGCAGCTGACACCTTGTGACCTCATGCTGAGTTCACAATTTACATCATGAATCATTTTGACAGACCAGAGTGATTTAGTCATTTCCTTGATTTAGTATGACATGAATGAGCACCGAAAAAACTACAACAGATGAACAACTATGGCTCTGGTAGCAAGAACAAAAATCCTTTGTAGCTCATGTCTCTCTTGATATGATACCAATCGGGGGAATTGAAAGAAACTTGCATTCACATTGATGATAGAAGGGGCCTTCAAATCATTTACTAAAGTATAAGCACTTAAAGCAAAATGCCCAAGTACTCCAAGTACTTTAAAAAAAAAAAAAAAAAAAAGGGGGGGGTATAATATTAATATATGCTCATTTTGAATGCTTAATCAACATATTAAAGGATACGTCTGCTTCTCTTTGTACTTGATCAACTAAAATCCCAAAGTGAAAGGAAAGAGTATGAAAGCTACAAGTAGTCAATGTTGCAGTACTGCAATTTTATCATATTAACTTACAGTACTGTGCAAAATTTAGGGCCAGCCTTCTTTTCTCCACTTTTTTCCCAGACAAATGAGAAATGGGTGCAATGACTTATTGGTACAGGTGCAAGCATAAATGGAATTACAGTATAGGCAAAGGACAAAAGTTTGTCTAATCCTAACAAACTTGAAAGTCAATTTTTGGTATGACCATCTTTATTCTTCTACACGGCCTGGATTTTCAAAGGCAAGCTTTCCTGTCATTTCTTCAAGTAGTCCTTCAGGCTTCTTGAAGGACAGTTGAAATGTTTCTTTGGATGTTGGCTGCCTTTTGTTGCGTTCTCTGTCAAGATGATTCCACACTGCTTCAATACTGTTGAGATCCATGCTCTGTGTGTCTTTCTATCAAGGTATGCTTTTACTGCATTGAAATTGTGTTTGGGATCATTGCCAGCTGAAATATCAAGGCTTTGCTAATCAGTGGATTTCCAGATGGTATTGCACGGTAGATGAAAATTTGATGGTATTTTTCTGCTTTCATAATTCCATCAGTTTTGACAAGATCCCCCAAACCATTGGCTGAAATGCATCTCTGCCATGTTTTACAGATGACTGTAGACACTGTGTTGTACCTCATTCCCCTGACCTCCCCCATGCATATTGATAATAATTTAACCCAAAAATGCCAATTTTGGATTCATTACTCCGCAAGACATGTTGCCACTTATTGTCAGTCCAGTCATTGTGCAATCTGGTATACCTCAAACATTTTGTCCCCATTTCCGTTCCATGAGAATGGCTTCTTGACAGCCACCCTGCTACCGAGGCCCTTTCTGACGAACGGTGAACAGTAGATGAATCAACTGAAGGTCAGAGCCATGTCTCGGGTCCTGTGTCAGGTCTTTTAAGGATTTGAATTTTTTTTTTTTCCTGGAAATTAAGTTTTAGGGCTGTCACTTGTTTTGTCTTCTACTTTCCAGTTTCCTCAAACTTTTTAAGGACACGGTGCACACCATGCTGGGATTTAAAAAAAAATTGCCAGCTGATAGCTCTTTGGCAATCACCTTATTAGTGCAAAAAATGACATTTTAAGTCTGTCAATCTAAGTTATGATTTGCAGTTTTTGTAGATTCCATTAAATCAATTGCAACAAGCTACATGTTTTCCCCCATCAGGCTCTCTGTGATAAAGTACCTAAATATAACATTTTATATGGTTTCTTTTCCAAGTTGTCTGTTACATGTAGACAACTGTCATTCATTCGTTGAGTTAGGATCCTTTTTAGTACTTGCTAGATGGTTTTAACCCCCCCCCCGAAAAGTATTTATCCAAAAATGATCAGGTATGAGGGCTGGACTAAAATGAGTGAAACACCAGCCAATGTTCAATGAAAAACTTTAAAAGACCTTTAGAAATCACAGAGAGGGATTGGACAAAACCATAAAAAAAAAAAAAGGAATTAGGAAAAAACTACAAGGAAGTCCTGCTCTGTGGAAGCAAAATATATAGAAATTAGGTGCAGTTCAAGACTTTTGCACAGTAGTTTAGTTCAAGTTTCAGGACATTTGTGTGAAATTTTATAGTAAGTAAAAATTCTTGAATTCTTGAGAATAACAATTGTTTTGCAAAGTCATAAACAAACTTTAAACATTTACTATGAAAATCTAACCAATTCTTTGAGTCCATGTACTTTAAAAAGTTAAGAATTGACGTGGACTGTGTACAGACCAACAACCCCAGTCATGGAAAGCATAAAAATGCTGTAATTTCACAGTGTCATGACCTTTGGATACCACAACCTAATCAGCTGATCTTTGCCTCAAAGTTTAGAATGGCACAGATGGATTGACTGACATCTCAAATGTATTCAACACAAGCGTAATGATGCTTAATGCCAAAGCCATTGAAATTTACTCTCCGACAGAAGATGGAAAGACAGAGAGAAGGAAGGATGAAGTGAAAAGCTGTACCAGATGAATGGTATAAGCCGTTAAAAGTGGTCTGTCAGAATGGCCGGCAGGGCAGACCTGTATTCTTGGTGTAGCACTGCAACCTGAACTGACACCAATTAGGCCTCCTCCAGCCTTGCTGTCCGATAGATTTCAGCTCTGTCGCCATGTGACGCCAACCAATTATGGCGAAATCGACTGGATTGTGACCTGAAACTCTGATTTATTTTTCATGTGGGCTGATAAAGGGAGAACTCTGGGCAGTTTGAGTAGTTGAGGGAACGGGGTATGGGGAGCATTTCAATCACTGTCTCTCTCACTCTAATGCTAATCGGCTGGCTCTACAGTATACGTCTGATTTAAGAGTGGTTATAAGTAACACACTTCTCCTGACCCAGCATCCTTCCTCTGTACCCCTGTCTTCTTACTTTTTATATTTCCCTGGTGTCCATAAAGCTATAAAGCAAACAAATTAGAAAGTGCCATAGATTACATTTGCCATTAAATCGTAAAAAGCGCTGAGTTGTGTCATGTTTAGGCACAGCTATTAGCGTTTGCTCTGCTGTGATCAAAGAAAGTTAGTGCTTATTTTAGTACTGTAGAAAATCCTTTAACTGATTTCAGGCCGTGGTGAAGTAAAGAAAATCTGATGCTACAGGGTAGAAACTATATGGGAACCCGGCCTACTTTAATATGGAACTGAAATTTGTATATATTATACATTTTTCTGTTTATGCATATGCATTTAAGCTTGCTCAAGGCAAAGGTTATGGCAGAAAGAGAGGACTGATTTAGTGGCATGAATGATAAGGAAAGCATCTCAAATCACTTATGTCTGCATCAACATGTACACATCTATTTTGATGTTACGGTGTGAGGAGGCGTATTCTGGCCCTGACGAGGGGCTATTGCAAACATTAGTTTAACGCGACATGACTGATAGACAGTTCGCTAATCCTCTTAAAGAAACAGTGTCCCCTCTGGTAAAAATTGTTCCCGGCTATGCGTGTCATCCCCAGAGATTAGAAGCAAATTCCAAGTTGGAAATGTTATACCGATTAGCAATTACACAAATGAAAAATCGACTGCCTCCCTCAGCAGTGACAACGTCTGCCCAGATCCACCTGAAATATGATTTGACGTCAGCATGACTGCAGGATGCTGAAGTGAAATGGACATTTGTTGTCTGTTATGTCTTCCTTTTTAACCTATCGTGTGATCTTCCAGAGCGCTCCCCCTTCCTGTATTACAGCAAAACATCTGCTGTTAGAAACTCAAATGTCGGGAGCTCTATTACCTCCTAAACTCAATCAGCATGCAAGATTGCGTTATCAAATCAAGCCCCGTGCTGCTTTGCTCTGTAGTGCTGTGGATCAGTGTTCTCCCTTGTCAAATCCTTATTTCACAGGGGCTTTAAAACTGATTTCATAAAGTGTTCAATTTCAAAATGAGCCACCCACTACTCTAGAAAAGATGGCTACTCCTGCAACATGAGCAGTAGCGCAAAAATAAGTAACTATAGTGTGAAATTTAACTCCTTGATTAACAGAATCTCTCAGACTGACTGGATCAGCCAAGTTCAGAAGTTTATGACTTCAGGCCATTCTTCCAGTTTCTCCAGGTGCTTGGACATATTTGCAGCTTTCGATGAACCTTAACTTTAAATCGCATCGTAGCCGTCTCACCCTTCTAACCCAAAAGAGATTAGAGAGGTTGTTATTTTTTCAGTCTGGGAGACTCATATGAGTACATTTATCATTACTGTCCAGACAGGAGATCCCAAAAGACCGCCTAACTCAACTCCTCTGAATGGAAGCTACTTTAAAGTCACCTTAAAATTTCAAAGGCATCGTGTGTCACTTGAGCTGGGGGTGGAAAACACCTTCAAAAGCCTGCCAGTATCTTGTCTTGGACCGGCATCATAATCTCCCCTGTTCGCTAACCTACACCACCTCTTTTCTTTTGCATTTCTTATTTATCGAAGCACTGGCCGCACACATGAAGGCAGAACAGGCAGTGCACTGGCCTTTACGCCCTGTGAGATTAAAGAGAAGTGAGAAAGCGGGAATAGAAGCGTGTACCTGAAAACCTCTAAAGTTTAGACATGAAGAGGCTTTGCTGTGATCAAAGGATTCCTCAATTAGTTTTGAGGTGTATTTGTGCCATGTACTGAACTCTACTGATGAATTTTTTTAATGGATTGTCTTGAGACTCATTAAACATATATAATCCTTAAAACTAAGCGTCTCTATCAAAACATGCTATTTTCTCTGTATTTAATAATTAACAAGCACTGAATGTGCGAGTTTTAAAGCATTACTGCATAGTTGTGGCTCAGAACAGAACGGGTCTCAAACTAAAGTCGCTATCTCCAAAGCCCAATCCATTTCATCTTTTCCTGAGGTGCACATGCCTTCCAACAGGAAACAAAAAGAGGAGTCCAGCATGCTAATGAATGGAAGCTCCAATTCACAACACACTGTTAATTATAATTAGGGGTTTGTAATTACTCAGCTGAAAGAATGGCAGCCTGCATAAGGCCTTCTGAAGTGTACCTGGGAGAAAATTAAAAAGTGATCACTCTGTCATTCTTGCTCAGGCCCCTCTGTTTGGCGCTGGGGCATTAATCTGGGCAGCTGCACATACGGCAAAACATGAGCTGACAAGCCTGACTAAAGATCTCCTGGCTGTAATCTTTAAAGGAATCAGATGAGTTGATAGTGTAAAATTGAGTTTTACAGCAAGCCCGAGTGTTCATTCCCACTCACTCCTCTCAGTCCTGGTGGCTGGAATCACAATATGTTACTGGCCAAGAATATAAATCAGTGCTAAAAAAAAAAAAAAATAAAAAATAGGTTCTTCCTTTGGAAAACTTGGAATGTTAATTCACCACATACTTCTAAAGGGTGCATGACAGTGCGTGCATCCAGTGAGCAACCCCAAACCTACCCCTGTTCTTACAGAACCTGTTCTGGCTTCCCACTGTTCAGTTGTGTTTGATGTACTGCCTGGCAAAGCAACTTACCTGGGCATTGCTAGTCAGATGTTTTATTATTCTGTGCACCCCCAACACAGTTGGCCAGTACTAACTATTTAAAGAAGGAGCTCAGCAGATAGATGGAAAGACCAATACTGCACCCATCTGTTTAAGGCAAAGCTACATCCACCTGCCTGGAATCCAAAGCTCAATAATTAACATTTAATATCTTGTTCCTGCCAGTGGGGAGATTATTTTTTAATTTTGCACTTAGCCAGGCTAATTGATTGTCCCGGCTTCCAGAGCTGAGGTACACTAATACAACCAAACAAATACAATTGGAAAATAACAGAAGAACAAGCGAGATGAACTCCTGCCAGAACCCTGCAGCGGCCTGCATAAACCCTAATCATGACTTTTTGGCATTTGAACAAAACAACTGTACCGTTTCTTTAACAATGACTAATAAATGCTGCATCAAGCAGGCAAAAATCCTACATTTCCCCGGAAGCCTGTGATGACTCCGGGTGGGCAGTCTGGTACATAAAACAAGTGCAAAGGGAAGAGATCCTGAAGCTAGGCTCGGCTACCCCAGCTTTGTTCTGATCTTCAAAGGCTGTGCTTCTCTTTCACAGGATCAAAATCCACAAACAAACAAACTCAGATACATGAAGTAAGGTACTGAATTTCCCTGGCAACTTTCCTTCATGATGAGGCATTGATAAATACAGGCTCTTTGATAGCTATTTGCTGTTGATGATATTTTAATATGCCATTTTGTCTTCTTTTTTTTTTGACTGTGTGCTTGTGGGTGTTATTGTGAGAGCCTACCTGACTGGGGCACCTCTGCTCTGTGCGGGTTTAAGCAGCACAGTGACTGTGCTGTCTGTCTGGTTCAGAGAGGTCTCCTGGTCATATGCTGGCATGGATGGAGCTAAAGAGGAAACCAAGCAGAAGTTTTGTTTTAGTTTATAATATAATATGCAATATAATATTATAATAGGAGATGCATTCATCAGGCATAAATCCTGCTACAAATTCAACATAAATGTATAATTGTAACAAATTTAGCTTTACATGGCTATAAAATGCAAGATAATGTAGTCATTTTGAAACCACAATGTAAAACCATTTTGTATAATGTTCAATTTTTTACCAACGAATATACAATATAAAGTCCTATAATCCATCCCCAGAGATTGTGAACACATTCACCTTATGCACCCACACAATAAAATTTATAGTCCTGACTTAGAAGTAGATTAGCACCTCAGTTTCCCATCAATCTCCTGAATGAAGGCATCCATTTCTTTCACGAGCCTGGCAATAAACCAACGAGCGCGAAGTTGACCCTGTGACACACTGAATGACACAACCTCATACACGCGGTACCTCATGCATAACAGCAGTTATACTGTATATGAGGTTGTGTTACATTTTTAACTGTTTTAATATGTTTGCAACATTTTATTTCAATATCATACAACGGTAATTTTAAACAGTCAACCATTAATGTCTGTAGGGACTGTTTTTATATCAGCTTGGCTTATATACATTTACATTATATCAGATGCTGCTTTTGCAATTGTCAGCATTTTGCTTGCTTTTGAAAATAAATTATTAAATTGGGCAATTTGCAAAATGAAACATTAAAAAAAAAAGCATCAGTTTTCAAAAATTAGAACAAAAAAAAGAACTACAAAATATACGAGTACATGCAAAGTACACAACAATCCAAGTTTGTTTGAGTGAAAGGAAATAACATTTTGCTTTCACACATTTTGACATAAGACCTCTAGAAGCAATAAGCAGTACACTGCTCGTTTGGCATCGTCCACACTGTAACAGGTCTTGCTGTTGACCCCACTGACCTGAAATCTTGGTGGTGAACTGGGTGATGACAGGGGGACCATAGCCCTTGGCTGTGCTAGCGCGCAGGGTGAAGGAATACGTAGAACCCGGGTAAAGGCCTGTGAACATGTGGGTGGTCTCGTTACCCAGCTTCACAACCTTCCCACTCTGGTTGGAGAGGTCCAGTTCAGGGTCAAAGGAGCTCACCGCTTTGTAGGAAATCTAGGAAGGAAGAAAATTTACATTCTCACCGTGGCCTCTGGTACTCCGCATTCAGCACTGTTTATCATGAATAAGATTGGTATTCATACCACAAACGCATTTTGCGTTTTAGGCATTTAAGCGACTCACCAAGCTAAATCATGTACACGTCCTTACCGTTTTGCGGTTTTGCATCCCAGTCGCGGTGTGTGTGTTATCATACTTTTCCAGTCTTTTTCCCTTCTGCAAGTCTAAAATGCCAAGAAGCATTTTTTAAAAGTCTCATGCTGCGTTTCCTCACTTGCGTGACCCTGAGTTACCACCCTATTTAGGAATACCCGTACAGTAACTAATGCAATCATTTCACCAAATACAAATGGATGCTGCCTTCCACCAGTGAAACAGACGAAATGATTTGCACATGTAATGCAAAAAAAGCTCTGTGGAATTTGGATTTAATTCTAAAGCCAGTGCTTCAAGCAATTTTTTGAAAGGTCTTGCTTTGTGCATGAGCTTCTGACTTGTCAACAAGGTTTTATGCTTATTTCCAAAATTAGGGAAGTACAAAAGGTCTGTGGAGACACGCTGTCTCATTATATGGGTTAGTATTGTCTGTAAAAGCATAGGTACATATTTTTAAGGCAAAGCTGATGCAAGCTTGTGGTTTCAAGGAGAGAGAAAATATACTTAATGTATTCCTTCTCCATTAATGAAAGCAGGGAGCTCTGGAGGGAAGCATTAAGGTGAGTGTTTTTGCTAATATCCATTTTGAATAACTGTAAAGTTCCACTTTAAGAAAATGCCTCTGCTCGTAAAGGAAAACCTCCATTATAATTCCAATTAAGGAACACAAAGGGAGTTTGGAGTGCTGCATAATTTGTGTCCATCAAGTTTTGAAATGCTTCTAGGCTTTCTCATTTAGTCTTTGTCTCCAAAATGAGCTTGTGATGCCAAATCCTATATCATAACTTTACAGGAGAGGAATTTGGAATGACTTGTCAACACTGGGAATATGGGCAGGCTTTTAAAACCATAACATAACTCACGGAAAACAAATAATAAAACTTATCCAAGAAGATTAACTGGCCCATTTGACCATATATATCCCGGTTTTCAGACCCCACTGGTTTAGATGTGTCTGACAGAGGTAAATGACCGTATAAAGACATAAACAGACATGCCTATAGCACCTCTGGAAAAAAAAGCAAAAATAACAATGGAACATAAATTCTATTCGTTTAATTTTGTTTGTGAAAAAAACACTTAAAAATCAGTTGAGTTTTAACTGACAATAAGTCAAATATGTATTAGAAAAACACTTTAGTACAATGCAGTGTATTTTTGTAATAGTTCGTGTTGCCACGATTGGCCGCTGAATTTAAATTAAAAGAAAATCTGCCGTATATCTTTCAGTAAATGTTGGCTCATGTCTGTCAGAAAAGATGTCAATAAAATAGCATTCACGGAGCACTGGTCAAAAAAGGAATGGGGCTGAAGTCTCTTTGATATCAAGCCTTGTTAGATATATTTCACTTTGAGTTCTTTGATAATGTCAAATCAAAGCAAGGTCTTGACTTATAAGAAGCAACTTCTGGTGAACACAGGCAGAATAGATTCAGGGTTACTTTTCTAAAACCAGACTGGGATGTGGGATGAGGGAAGACACCTGGAGCGAGTCGGCAGCTTTCTAGGTTTTACTTGTCTGTCATCCCATTTTAAATGAAGTGATGTGAATATTAAACCCTACACTGGATCTTTGGGAAGGCCAGAGAATGTAATACATTTAAATCCTACTCCTCACTTATGGGGCCCTAAACGATCAAGCCTCTTTACATCTTAACAGAACAGTGCTATCATAGTCTTTGTTATGATCCTTCTTCACCGAGGGCACAGTACTATGAAGCAAGCTCAACATATCCATCCTTTTTCTTATCTGGCTTCACTTAGCCAAACATCAGTGGTCACATACATCAACTCAGTCAAGTCAACGCCGGGTTTTCAAATGTAGCTATGAGTGTGTTCCCATGTTAGTGGTCACATTGGTTGCATAGGGCCAGTCACAAACATGGACAGGTCTGCAGACAGCAGAGTGACACATTTGACAAAGAACAAAGAAATTGTTCTCTTATCACCCAACAAAACATCAATTCATTTATAAGTATCTATATTCTTTGTAGACTGTTCTTTTTAACATCCTGTTCTCTAATCTTGAACGTAGGTCTAGAGTTTGTTACTATGGCGATGTACCTCAGTGAATTAAAATCACCTCTGAAAAAATGTGAAATCCAGGTTGAAATCTACCTAGAAAAGCTGCCCGGCTAAGATCTGAATGCTGCTTTGTAGTAAAGCCCTCAAATGTATGGTTAGCCTGTGGGATTTTCAGGCCATCTCATGTGTCCTGTGTTTCTCTTCATCATCATTTGCTGGTTTCTCCTTTTGCAATTTTCCAGTGTGGACCCGTGCCATTTTGTTTACTGGATTTCCTTTCTCCATGCGAGTTTTAAAATACTCAATTTTAAATGCCACAAATACCAATAAAGTACTTGGCTCTCAGAGTACAGATGCATTTGTGGTTTCTAGTGTTTCCTGTAGTAAAATGGGAGGCAGAGTCTTTATTTATGGAGCTCCTCTCAGTTGAGGTTTAGGAGGCAGACACTCCCTCGTTTTTAAATTGGGGCTTAATTTTTTTTTCTTCTTCTTTCGACACCGATGAATTTGATAAGCTCATAGTCAGGACCAGCCCAAGTGACCCTGAACCATCACTTGGTTATGCTGGTATAGGCCTAAGTTGCAGTGGGACTTCCCTTTACACCGAGCACCTTTCCTCTCTGTCACTCTCCTTGCATTTATATTGCCACTATTGCATGTCATTAACTTTGTGTCTTCTCTCTCCCCCACAGTTTGTACCTCTTCCTTTCTGCTTCCTCCATTTCTCCGTTCTGCACACATTTCTGCCTCATCAGCACCGTGTTTCTAATCTGTGGTTACTCCCCAACCTGAACGGTGCATAAAGTCTGTTTTTCAGTGCTTAACGTTTTTCCCCCTTCATCTCTCCTCTTATTTTAACAAGTTGAATAAGAGGAGAGAGGAACATGACTATCTGACATTTAGTTGAGTCAGATGGTCATGCTCCCTGAGCCTGGCTCTACTGCAGCTTTCTAACTATTAAATGGAAGGTTTTCCTCCCCACTGTCACCAAGTACTTTGCTCAAACTACATCATGTGACTGCTCTCTACAATATTTCACGACCAATACCAAGTTAAAAGCCCCAAGATTTGGTGATCTATGTCGAGAATTACATTAAATTCCATTTTCTTCTAAAATAAAAGCTGATAAAAGTGATTCAAGGTGAGGTTAGAAAATCTATAATGCTTTAATGTATATTAAAACCTGGAAATGGCAGGATGTCAGTGACTTATTGCTTTCCTTTTACTAGGCACATTACAATGCTGTTAAGGCTTTAAAGACAGAAATAATAGCTGCAGCATGTAATTGATGGAGTGGGTTCATAAACTGAAATGCATTCGCCTCAATATAAATGAGAACCTGACAAAGTGGCGTTGCAGCCGTGCTATTGGCTCTAAATGCTTTTACCTGTATTATGAAATTTTTAAAAAGATAAACAACTAAAACACGATGCTCTAAAGGCAATTAAGTGTACTGGAAACCCACCATTTCTATGGACATTGTTTTCCTGCTCTCAGCTGACATCTCTTAGTGCCATGCAGCCGTGTGCGAGACATAACACTCCACTAAACACACTTGAATAAACAAGGTCTTGTTATGCTTCTCACTTTAGATCTCTCCGCTTTGATTCAGATGTCCCTGTGCTGTTGAGGGGAAATGTATTTTACATTTCAGTCGTCTTATTGTATGGCAATAAATGGAGCAACATATGCAGCAACTCTATTTGGATTATTCAATCGGCTTTCTGTGAGTGAGGAACGTTTCTGTCGATGCTCGATAACCTAGCCAAAATACCAAGTGTGTGCAAGCGAGGACAGGAAGGAAAATCAACAGAGAAAGATCAATCTGTGGGAAAGGCTGGATGATTACTTCCACCTTAAGCTGGTTAAGATCAATGTGTACATATAGTGTGAGTGTGTCTGGAGACTGTATTATTCAAGACTATGAAGCTCCTGGACAGCGCATACAAGAGCTCGGTGGAGTCTAATGTCAACAACAACTCAGAGCTGATTTGTGATGCATGTGGGTTGTTCATGAATCTAAAATTCTTTAGAGGTCATTCATGTGTTAAAGAACAGAAGATGATAGAAGCTTGCAGTTTAGATGTACAGTTGACCACATTTGGACTGCGCTACATTTAAAAAAGCCTGTTTAAAGCAAGATTATTATGAAAACTCTGAACAAAGTAAATCTTCCATAGTGCTTTGGGTTTAACCTGCTCCACAAGTAGGCTATAACTAAGAGCTAATATGGTTGATCTAATTATAACCTGTTTTACTGCAGTGCATAGTCAAGATGATTGCACTTTAATGACCTCAAAACACAGACCTGAAACATCAAGTAGATTACCGAGGCATAAGTTCACATTAAGTAGGTACTGAAAGAGCCAATTGTGATGATTCTGTATTAATTAAGAGCATAAAAAGACTAATAGTTTAATGCGTAAATAGCAGCTTTGTGAGGCTGAACCAAAGCACATCAGTGCTAACATCATCAGACTAAAACACTCACAATAACAACGCTGACTTACTGATATTTGACATATACCAGTACCCGACTGGTGCAAAACACAAAGCACTCTATACTCGAGGCTGCCACGAATCATCATTAGCACTAATTCGTAAAACTAGGCAGCCAATTGGACAACAAAAATTTTAAACTAATGTCTTTTGCTCAGGCAAAGGACAAGGGATAATCAAAGTTATAAAAATCCATCCGCGGGGCAAAAGCTTAACAAAGAGAACATCAGTGAACACTAATATTATAACTAAACCAATAACCAACCTGCTGAATTCTGCTGTCAGCCTAGTTTGCTCACTTTATAATTATGTTAATCCAATGAATACATTATTTTCTTCCCCATTGTATCAGTAGGGCTGGAGTTAATTCGCATGATTTGAAAACATTAAACTGTGCAGTGCTTAACAAATTTATTAGACCACCCGTCATAAAAACAAGAGAATAAATATTATGAATCCTAAAACTAAAAATTACACCATTACTAACTGACTCCGTGTTTTTACAGCCGTGTTTGAGCCGGCACACTGGACTTCAGAAATTAATCGAGCGTAATGTTCTACCACTGAAACAAAATTGTCTGTTCAGGTAAGCAAGTAAACAATTGAAATGCAACTGAAAACAACAATTTGGCATCTTAATCAAAAATTAATAATGTGCTTTACTGTTTTTTCCACTTTTGTGTGAAACAGTAAATTTGAAAATTCATGGAGAACAGTTAGGTTTTTGGCATTAAAATACATTTACATTAAATAATTTGCCTAAATCAATTTTAAAAATGATTCAGGTAAATAGCAATATTGTTCATTTAAGGCGTCCCTGGCATAAACCTACATTAGGTGTGGTCTAATAATAATAATAATAATAATAATAATAATAATAATAATAATTAAATGCGTTCAAGGCAAAAGGCAAAAAGCCATGAGCTAAATCGAAGGAGTCTGTTTACTGTTCGAAAGCGTGGATAGTTTCTTAAGCACGTTGCTAGCGACTGTGTTAGTACCTCATACTGAGTGATGATCCCGTAAGTCTGCGCCGGTTCTCTCCACTTCAGGATGATCTTCTCCTCGTAGGCACTGCCCTGAATGGACTCCAGAGGAACCGCCCCAGGCACTGTGGGAAATGCGTACATGTGTTAATAACTACCGAATTAAGCAGTAGTTTACTTTAGTTTCGTTTTTCAATTATTCTTTTAATTGTTTTTTACCTTATTCTACGGATTAGCTTTTAACTGACCTGTTTTTTAATTTCTTTTTTTAAAATACTGAAATTGATTGACTGCTTTCCAAAAACTGTAGCTGAGTTGAAATCTTCAAGGACTGAAACAAGTTTCTAAAAAGTTTTCTCAGAAGGATTTTCTTGCCACATATTTGACACTTTTCACCTTTCTTAAGTTAAATTATTGCCAATAAAAGTTGATGAAAGCAGCTGTAGCCCTTTCCACTATGATTTACTAAGCAAAGCACCTTAAACTAAACTAATGTGCATACCAAAAAAGGCTTTTCAAGGATGCACGCTAAAAATGTGAGAAAGCCAACATCAAATGCAATTTTTTAAACTGGAATTTGCAAGATTATTTCAAGTCAGTGTTACTCAAGATACTGTTATACATGTTTTACAGCAAACCTGAACACTTTCTTACAGATAGAAATGGATAGAAAAGATGAAGTTGTAAACCCACAGGAACAGCAGGAATCTTAATCTTTCTGCAATGTTTACTTGTACTGAGATACTGCCAAAGAGATCTAGTCCTTTAACCCCTCATGTGAATTGCTTTCATTCTTTAAGCGAAAGAGACTGATGTGGAGATGTACTTTTTTTTTTGTTTAAAGATTTATCTTGAACACAACTAGAGCTACACCCTGCCTGTACACTTTCTCCCATGGGACCCTAAGCACACAGATACACATACAGAAACACATATCAGTCAGATACTGAGAAACAGTTGCCACTTTCAAGTTTCCAACCAGAGATATCTGAGCCAGACATGACTCTTTTCTACAGCTGAGCCTGTTATCTGGCGGCCGGGGTTCCTTGAGACTTCTGTAGAGTTCATTTCCTGTGTCTGCTGAGGCAACACAGAAGATCTTTCATCTTTCAAGGAGGTGAAACAACTATCCGACACAGAGGCTTACTGTCTGACTTCTGTGCTCTCCTGAAAAATATTTGGAATATCCCAGACTTTGTTTGTGGCTGTGAATCGGATGAGAACCTACACATCCTAAAGATCGAAACATCAAAACTGTAATAACAAAAGCAAGTTGTTCAGCTGTTGAAGACACATTTTCTTTTATTAAATGTTAAGAGAAAGTGTGTTAGCGTGCCATATACATACATATACACTGACTGAATTTTCTACAGTAGAATCCAGTAGTAAATTCAGTCAGATCCATCATTTTGAGAAGTAAAGATCAGATTATTGAAAGAAGAAATTAAATGCAAGTCTTTGGGGGGGTTGTTTTTTTTTTGTTTTTTTTTAAACAATGACATCTAATATAGTTAGTGCATGTCTGTGAACAGGTGGCGACACAACATCTCCACATACACAGCCTACTAATCTTAGAGCCTATTTCTTAAGAAAATAAGACTTTTAAGCTATTTACATTTATACACACTGTTACGACCCAAGGTGACCCCAGTGTGAGGTTTCCTGTGTGCTTTGTGGTCTCTCTGTGATGTGATTTGATGACAGAAAAACTGGCCAGTGTTCTGCAGGGCTATTTAAACCCCACCTTCTGAGGCCTTGCTTCATCTCTTCTTTTGAGTTACTGTCTTAATTGTTTTTTTGCCAATTGACCCATGCACCACTTTACACCACTGACATGGACTTACACAAATCATGATTATTATAATAAACCCCTGGTAATCCCTGTTCAGTTGCTGGCATGTCTCCATTCTTTGTTGTGTCCTATGAGCAACTAAATTGGGTCTCATTTGTTGCATAGTGAATTTAACACATCGGACTGTAACAAATGCCACGTCTCTACCCCCAATGTCAGTATCACAAATCCAGTGATGGAACTGGTGTTTAGCTCAGTAGGATAAGAAATGGGGAAGCTTGAACTCACAAGTATGAGTCAGAATTGAGGTGCACGGTTATTTTTTTCCTCCACTGTTGAGAATGTTTAAACTGCATTTCGTTTTATTATAAATTATTAAGCATTAATAGAAAATATTTGTCTCTCTGAAGTTAAAAAGTAAATTAAATATGTCTAGATGATGTTGAAGTATCTTGAACTGATGTCGGCACAATTTCCACAACTTTCATTTTGGAATAGACATTGACAAACACAGAAATGTCTGCAATGTCTGGGTTTCAGTGAGTTTTAGAATGCAAATATCATCTAAAAGTAAAACTATTTTTTCCTGCCCTGTAAGGCTTTATAGTTGAGCTAAGAAAAAAAATGGACTATTGATGTTACTTACCATCCTCATCGGTCTGAACCTCCAGCTCTGTGCTCTCCTTGACACCCTCCGGGTTGCGCAGCACTAGCTTGACGCTGAGGTTGGTGAATGGAGAGAGATTGTGGATAGTGTGCTGAGGATCGCGACTCTGAGTGTCATAACACACTTCCTCACGTGTCTCTTCCTTGCCGGCTACTCTGTACCGGTACTGGACGGTAAGGTTATAGCTGTGGCAGCGGGTCACGTTATAGCCCAGAGGTTCCCAGCGCACTGTAACCTGTTTGGACTGGATGTCCACCACTTCCAGCCTCCGTGGGCCGTGCATAGGCTCTGGCGAAATCGAAAGAGAAGGAAGTGTGAACTTACATAAAGATAATCAATTGGGTCATATTAAATGCCAGGTGTTTCAGGCCAGATGCAATAAAATCAAAATTACTGAGGTTTACGTGGGTTAGAGAAAGCTCCTTTTCCTTTGGGCCAAAAAAAAAAAAAAAAAATCCAGTAGTAGATTTTTCATAACACTTCAGACCCAGTCAATACTTTCATTCATATTAAAATACCACTTTTTTCTGTTTATAGTTCATATTTCCAGAAAATATTTCAAAATTTCAAAGGCACAGACTGATACTGAGCATTGCCAAATCCCATTACCGTTGCTAACTTGGGCTCACAGCAACTAAAGGCACCAAGACACCACAGGTCTGTCGCTGGAAACCCTCAGCAGGTGGTGTATCATCCCTTCAGAGCGTGCCATTCCTCTGCTTCTTCTGCCTTGTCCTCCGCCTTTTCTACTCTATTTTCCATCTCGCCCAGTGACGGTCAGCTATTAGCACCACACTGATACAGAGTCAGCCAACCTGTCAATCCAGGCAGGACACAACCCCCACCGCTATCCTATCACCTCTAATCACATACACTGTCTCCTTGCCTTTTCTCTTCCACTTTATCCATTTTCTCTCTCCTTCCTTCTCTCTCTTTTTCCATGACTCCCCTTTTCTATTTCCCGCGCTCTCTCTTTCTCCTTTCCCCACCTATTTTCCCCTCTTGCGCTCCCTCTCTCCCTCCTTTCCTACGGGAGGAAAGCAGCCCAAGCACAAGGTAATGGGATCAATTTCCATTCCAGGTTAAATTCGCAGTCCATTTCTCTGGAACTTAACACTTTACCACCTATTAGGAAGAGCCAGAGCTCAATTTCCCCGTTCCCCAGGAGACACAGTCCAGCAATTCAGAGGCGGCCACGGCAGCCATGTTTAACATTCTAGAGATGTGTGAAGGGAGACTGGACTCAGGCTAGAGCACGGTGTTCATTTTTACAGATTGTATGAAAGACAGAACAAACAAGCAAGAAACCAACAAACACTGTTGGCATTATGATCACAGACGTTTCTTTTTGTTATCTTCCGCTATCCAGCATATTATTACTGCGATAAAATGTTCAAGGTTTATCGAGAATCCTTTCAAATGATCTTGCAGGAGTTTGAGTAGCGCTATAGAAAATCTACAAGGTAGAAATGAACGGTTTCAAAAAAATTAGGTCATGACATGTGAAAACTCGGGCCTGTACAAGTGGAAAAAGGGCTCCTTGATGAATGAAAGATCGAACGCCTGCCGATTTCACGAGGAGAAACAACGGATGTGATTTCTCCTGCACTTTTACAGACAGGATGAAATAGCATTAGAAGAGCCTGAAGGAGACAGAGGAAGAGCTGTTGAAGGCAGATTGGGAAAGGGATGTCAATGTGCAGTATATAGTACATGAAATACAAAAGGCTACAAATGTGATGCCTCACAAAAAGGCATAATCTCCTTCCAAAAGGGAAAAAATGGCATCTATGATATATTCAAGACTGATTTGCTACTATAGTTCAAATAAAAGTAAACATTCCACTAAAATTCCTCATTCAGCACACGTATCCATCAGCTTTAATCGTGACTTAACAAGCAGTTGAGAGAATATAGAGCTATCTGTGTTGGTTTACTTGTGTTTTGTCATTTCTTAGCCTGAATTTTACTCTGCAGCGAATGTCTTACTCTGCCACTAAAATGCAGTAATAATATAAAAAGTGGTGTGATACTTAAGAAAATGTAATCACACCCTCCAAAAACAAACAAACAGACAGACAAAACAAAAAAAACAAAACAAAGATTCTAAGGAAAAACTGGGAGCAACTGGCAATGAGAAATAGGCTTCTTCACTCGATTGCAGTGTTGGGAGAGCCATCCAGAAAATAGAAGTTTAAACCCCTTTATTTGCGGAACTATCTGTTGGCCGCACTCTGTAGGCAACGGTTACACTAAAAGCACAGAGAATTGCAGGGTGGCCAGGCACAGAAATCAAATTAAACCAGATGCTCTCAGAGTTACAAATGCACCAAAGTGTGAATCTCAAACAGACGCGCACAAGCGACAGAGTTAGTCTCATTTCTGGAGCGTTCAAGGAGAATGTCACACTCCCATCTTTGTGGAACATCATAGATAATGTCCACTGCACCCTAATTCGGGCCAATGGAGAGCTGCCAGGATGGGAAGCACTTGTGGAAAATATAACTGTGCTGAGAAACAACCGTAGGCCCACGAAGAAGGGACATTAATTTATTTTGTTACACCCCAGCCCAGGGAAAACTGGCGTGCAACATAAGGAAAATAAAAGGAAAAATGCCCCCCCACTCCCTGCTCTTAAGGAGGACGAACCAACAAAAAACAGCTACCATGGATTTCACAACAGCCAGTCAGTTTATTGAGTCCCAAAAGGTAGCAGGCATCAGGGTGAGCATGGCCAAAACAACAAACAAAAACTCTAGAAACAAAATGCAGCTGGCTTACCTTCACAGAAAACCCCAAACGAAAATTACAGGTGTCTTACCTGCCTCCCTAACCAAAAACAGGAGAAAAGGTTCACAAAGAAAAATGGCTTCTCACCCCTACAGCTACCGAGTAAGAAAAAGTATCAACAACTATTTACAACTATATACAACAAATTACAACAAATTATTTACAACACCGGGGGGGAGATCGCAACACTGACAAACTGAAACACAGGGCTTAAATACGTAGAGGGAGCAATCAGGGAATGGACAATAGGACTGTGTTTCCCTCGAATCGTAACAATTTGTGTCTATTTGCTTTACTGGCGGTAGGATTATTAGACGTATTCTTTTTATTTTTGGGTGTACAAGTCGCAGGAAAGATACACAAAAGAACATCGGCCGTTTGGAAGCAGCTTTTATAATTATTCTATAGCCTCTGCCTGGTGTTTTGTAGAGAAAAGGCTAATTGTTTGTTGCCCCACTGGCTCCCTGTAGTGCAAATGCCAGCTGTCTGAGGGAGGCAGTAAAACGAGAGGATCTGTGGCAGAACTTGTAACCCATGATTCAGAATGACTTCATTGCTTGCATGAACAACAAGGTGCCTTATCCGTTTTAGAGCCCGGTCATGGATGACTTTGAAGAAAGAGGAAAAGGAAAAAAAACGCCGTGCATCCTCCTCCCTCACTTAATCTGAAATGAACAGGTCAGGCTGAATGGCTGATATCCTTTATAAGTCCCTTCATGAATAGATGAAGACCATGCAGCCATTCTCAAATGGGCCCACAGGCCCGTGAATGACAACTGATGAGATGAGCCTATTACCCCAGTTTACTGTGGCTGCAAGTTTAGTTTTATTGACTGAACAGTAAGAGGCTCAGTATCAAGAGCACAAACAGAAACAACAACAAGGAATAATAGGGCTAGCTCTGAAAATCCATACCATTTTTTTCCTCCCCACAATGCTCTCAAGCTATCACAGTCTCAGGGCGACATTGGGGTGAAAGTACTAAAAATATGACTCCAATATCTCTCCAGTATGGCAGATATTTCTAGTGGAATAGAGTTATAATAATGGCTATGAAAGCATCCCTTGGAGCAGGAAATTACTGAGGTCTATCTTATGCCAGGGCACTCAGAATGAGCTCCAGTGAGAGCCAGATTGGTATTCCAAGCGGTGGACAAATTATCACCTGCCCCACACTCACCGATGTAATTGAATAATTTGAACTTGACATTTACATAGAACTATTAGTGATTTTTTGTCATTACAGTCTGACATTTAAATAATGTTTTTAGAAATTATCAGCACATTATTGCGTCTTGCTAATTTGATTGGGCCCTGCGTACATGCTACTGCAGCTCATGCGATAACATGATTTTGCCAAACATTAAATAAAAAAAAAAATTATAAAAACAACAACAACAACAACAACAAATAACCGCATGTTGCAACTGGCTGTCCTAGAGGGGGCTTCAAATGGTGCACTTAGCCCCTGGGAAGAGCAAGACATTAGTCCTGGATGAAAGGAAACAAATTGGGCATGTCTGGAGCACAGCCACTTTACTACTAGATGAATGTGTGTGTGCGGGCGTGTGTGGCTGTATAAAGGGGACCATGTGTGTACTCTTGTGTGCTTACCATCTTATGAGTGTAAAAGAGTTTCCATATGCGTGCACAGCAGCACACGTCTGGTTTCTCAGCATCTTTCTGGCTATATGTACAGAAGAGCGATTTACTTATCAGATTTTCCTCAGGCTTCGCAGCATACGAGCCATTCGGAAAGCCGGGATCTTTATCAGATCCACATCGATTAAGAGAAGAAAAGCCTGATGCTGGCTTAGACTTCCATCTACCTGCTCAGCAAACAGACCCAGAAGGGGGGGGAGAAAAACCTGTTTCCCCAGTGATTAGAAACCCCCAGCAAGTCAATGTGGCTCCCTTGCCTGTTCACCGTCTCATCAGGCTGAGGAAGAGGAGGGGAGTGCTTTGACTTTCACAGGATGGCCCGTAGATGGTCTGATTCCTTCGCGGAGCATGTCAACCGGAGCTTGTCACAAGAAAGTACAGCTGTTGGAGACCGTACCAAAACAACTTGATGACGGTAAGATTAAATCCCGTGTTCCGTTCTAGGCAGTCAGGCCTGGTATTGCCGTCACTTATCTCTCTCTATTTTGATTTGTTATTCTTTCTGTTGTGTTTGAGCTGGGTGGGCTGGGAAACAAGCACATTTGTTTGCCTCTTTCTATTACATCTCACTGATAGCACTATGACCATTGAGGTAATGACATGGGTTTTACACTTAGGAAATCATTTTCATATCCGACAGAAGCAAGCAGTAATGATAGCTTTTGATAACCGACAATCAAAGCTCCATCACCCTCCTAGAGTGCTTCTCTATGCAATCCTCTGGAGGAACAGAACGACTGTTTGACTCTGTGTGTGTATGTGCATGCGTGTGGGAAGAGATGGAGGGAGTCGGTGTGGGGGTAGATAGGTGGGTGAGGGGACTGGAGAAAGCAAGCTAAGACAGAGAAGGGGTGGAAATGTCAAGGTCTTTGTTGCCATCAAATGCAACAAGTAAAATTAGGCCTCAGAACTGACGTGTGTACACATATTATAACTGATGGCACTTTAAAAGGCACTGTACATGGACATCTTGTGATCCCATACAAGCATTAGTCAGAGACAAAATGCTTACATGCTCAGGACACACACACACACACACACACAGCTCAGACACCTTGGAGGCGTGGATAATCACAAGGATTTATTGAATGGTGGTGGTCGCTCCTCACTCTATCAAGTCCTTCTTTATAGGCCCAGTGATAAATGAGACTGCCATGATGGGCGAGTGTGAGGGGCGGAGGGGCCTACAGTGCTCTGGATCAAATTGAAACCACCGAATGAGCCCGGGCGCCGGACCAGGCCAGGCTGCCACCTTGTCTGATGAACCCCTTGAAGCTGTAGGGGTGGAGATGAATGGGCGAATGCTTTCCTTTTCACAGAACTAAAGAGAAGGGGACGGTGAAAGTAAGACATTCTCTACCAACACAGATGATGTACGACAAGATTCATGACTGTCAAGGCATATCTAGTCCTTTCCTGTTTTTGTAAACAACCACGCTACTGTATGCTGGCCTAAAAATGCCAATAAGCTCAACGGCTTGAAAAGAGAAAACTAAGAAATACGGATTTTGTGTGGAAATGTCAAACTAAATATTCAGTTTTTGGATTATGCTGACATGCTGAAGACATGTCGTCTGACACAATGGAAAGCTGTTTATTACTACACTTAATGGATACAATATTCTACACGACCTGACTGGAAGCCAGAGGGTGGGGATGAATATCATTTAATTGTTCCAGATATAAAAATCCTCTGAAGCCGCATTTAGGTTCATGCATTGATATACAAGTCTCAGTTCTGGTTTATATCAGGGGGGAAAAACAACATAGTACATTAAAAGCCAATGCAACTATTGTTAATGTAGTTTAATTCATAAACACTATTTTAATATAATACCAGTTCACACAATAGAATTATGTTTAAAACATAAGTATACCATACTTGCAAACCTTTAGCCAATAAGCAGTCAACGACTAAGTCTGTGAAAATGCTTTTATATAATAATAATAATAATAATAATAATCAAACAATGATAACAACAAAAAAGGCCAATTTTTATATACACAAATCAACAGACAAGAGAAATCTTATGCATGGAAGAAAAAAAAAGTGTATTTCCATGGAATCAATAAAGGTTGTTTACTATGTGTTGTAACATTTGGTCAGTGCAGTAGTTTAAAACCCCCCAAAAAGCTCAAATGAAGCCTGCAGTTATTATACATTGACTGTAAATTAAAAGAACAAACCTGGCAAGTGTGCGTCATGAGGTGAAATAAAGTGCAAGTCTACAAACCGGATGAAAACAAATGGGCAGCCAGTTGATGGAACGAGCAGAGGCAGCTGAGGAGGAACTGGTTAAATCAATCTTTCATTTTGTTTCCACCAATATGCTGTGCAGTGATTGGGGTCAGGGTGACAGGCAGAATGACCCCCTCTTCCCTCATCCGTCTTAACACATACATGCCCACACACCCATCTCTCCTGTCAGAGCAGACTTTGTCTTTTGTGTTCAGGTTCCTCGGAAAATGGCTGCGGATAGGGCTTACAAATGGGAAGAACACAAGCCCTCATTTACCAATGGGGACGCAATCTCTACAGGAGCAGTGGGAGGTTACCAAGGTGATTCTTCAACTTCAGTACTACCCAGATGGCCCTTGTGCCACTGTCATTTGTCGCTAAAAACCCACATGTGTCGTATTCAACTCAGGGTGTTACCCACAGTGTAAATCAAAGTGAAGCGCTTGACTTTGTGAAATGGTTGCTGTGTTTTCTGAGCCACCCACTTAGGAGATATGAGATCCAAGATCTAGCTATCTAGGTGGGGGAATAGAGGGAATAAATCGCAACCCTTCTGACATTCATGTCCTTTAGTTGAGGAGTAGACGCAGAAATGTTCTTCAGTTAGAGTTATACAACCAGACTGAGTGAGTGCTTGTTGGATGCCTAGGAAGGGGAATGGGACATCTATAATTCAGCAAAAGGATGGAGAAAATCTGTGACAAAAATTACAGCAGATAGATCATGAATAATTAATCAGGGAGAATAGAAACATTTAAAGACCTTGAGAAACATTTCAGTTCAAATTTAAAAACCGCAGAGAAAAAAAAAACAAAACGTAAAATCTTCCTGCCGAGCCTGACTAAACTACCGCTATTTATCATCCTCCTGAGGCTCAAGAGTAGAGGTTACTAACAACCTCGAAGATAATTGTTTACGAGGAGCTGAAGAAGCAGCTCTGGACTAGAAAGAGACCGGGTTTATGTGGATATCACCACAGTATCATTTATACACATCTGTTCTCAGGACTTTCAATTCTTCCCTGTCGAGAATAGATGGATGGAGTGATGAAGGTGAGGGAAATGGTAACAATAAGAATAATAATAATAATAATGGCTGGCTATAAATGCAAATCTTTCGCACACTCGTTCCTTTCCCACAGCAGTTGTTTGAAGATGTGTCCTTGAGAGGAACACAATTTACCTTTTGCAGCACCAATATCATAGAGCACAATTCACCATTCTACTTCCAACTGCCTGTGATAAAAAGACTTATTGTGGTCCTCCTATAACCTTCCTGCACACCCCAAACTCAATCTACCCTGTTTTCTCTGACTGACAAAAGGACACAAATTCAATGGGCCTCAAACTAAGGCTTTTCATTCGCCTTGCAATAGGCAATATATAAACCCTATAGGTCACATGACTGGCCGCTATTGTGGGTGACAAACTGGACCAGTGTTATCTGAGATAGTAAGGTGAAGTGACTTTCTATTCATGGCTCAAGGCAACAATAGTGTTAATTAGACACACGCCTGGCAAACAATTCCTTTCCTTTCGGGCAGCGAGAGACAAATCTGCTTAATCTCAACCTTAGCTAAAAAGCAACCATCATGAAGGGATAAATCTCACCGAGGAAAATTGCCCTGTAGACATGCACAAAGCTTCTGACGGGAAAAATAGCAGTTACATCTGACAGATCATCACTCTCCCTTTGTTGACAAAATGTTTGGTTAGACAAGAATTGGCGAGGCAGAATATAGTATACCGATTCAGTTAAGTGTGACTGCAAATGACAAAAAACGATGAAGTCAACATGCTTAGCTCTACAGCAATAATATCCTCTAATTTGCTGCTGCCTATCTTGGCCAGGTCTCCCTTGAAAAAGAGGTTTTTAATCTCAATGGGTTCTTCCTGGTTAAATAAAGGTTAATAAAAATAATAAAATAATAATAATTTGGAAAACTACAAACATTTTTCTGAGAAGGGTTTGTTCATTCAGTTGAATTTATATTAACCTTTATCTTAACGTAAGGCGTTTAAATAGATGGTGCTGTGAAAAAAAAAAAATCCTGATTTCTTAGTTTTCTGTATATTTATCAAAATTCTATGTTATTCAGAGATAACCTTTGTCAATACAAAATGCAGTTTTTCAATGATGATTTTATTTATTTTATTTCCAAACCATCTTGGACCTGTGTGAAAGGCTAATTGCCCCCCATGGTAAATCATAGATAAGTGTGATTAATCACAGTTTTGGAAAGCTGAATTTCATTAGCCACACCGAGGCCTGGTTATGGCCAGATCTGTTGAATCAATGGTTAAATAGAACCTGAGTGACAAAGTCAAGTAGACTAAAATCTCAAAAAGCAACAGATCATGTCACGATCTAAAGAAACTCAAGAACAGAAGAGAAATGAATCTATCGGTCTGGACTAACTATCTATCATTAACTATGAGTCTGGAAAGAGTTACACAGCCATTACAAAGGCCCTGGGACTCCAGTGAACCACAGTGAGAGCTATTATCTAGGAAAAGAAAAAGAATAAAAAAGAAAATCAAGAAAACTTGGAACTGTGGTGAACCTTCCCAGTGAGTGGTCGGCCTACCAAAATTATTTGAAGAGTAATCAACAATCCATCCACAAGGTCACAAAAGAAGCCCCAAAAAACATCGAAAGAACTGCCGGCCTCACTTGTATTAGTTAAGGTCAGTGTTCACAATTCAACAATAAAAAGCCTTAACAAAAACAGAGGGGTCCTGGGGGAAATCACTGCTGACCAAAAGAAACACAAAGGGTCGCCCCACATTTGTAAAAAACAAAAAAACAAAAAAAACAAACAAACAATAAAAAAAATGTCTTGATGATCATGAAGACTTTTGAGAAAATATTCTGTAGACTAACGAGACAAGCTGAACTTTTGGAGGGTTTGCATCGCATTACACCTGGCATGAAACCAACATGGCACTTCATAAAAGAACATATCAACACTCGAAGATGGTGGTGGTAGAGTGATGGTCTGGGGTTGGTTTGCTGCTTCGGGACCTGGACGACCTGCCGTTAATTTATGGAACCATGAATTCGACTCCTTACAAGAAGATCCTGAAAGACTAATTTAGGCAATTTTCTAAAGTTCAAGCACACTTGGGTTACACAGCGGCAATGAATGGCTCAAAATGTTGGTACATCACAATGAATAAAATGCTTGCACCGAATCCAGTGTGTCCTGTTTTCATAGCTTGAATAAATAAATACGTTACTGTAAAACATTAAATGAACAGTGGGCGGGTTGAGGAGGCAGCATTTGAGTAGTTAAGGGGGCAATTGTTTTTTAAAAACAATGAATTTTATAGTTACTGGGGTTAATAAGTTTGATTATCTGAGATATTTAAATGTGACAAATATGCAAAAAAAAGTAGAAGAAGAAAGTAGAAGAAATTAGGGATTGGGAAAATACTTTTTCACGGCAGAGAGAGAGAAACCAAGTCATGTCACCTATTCTGTGTGTCCTTAAGCTTTTATAAAAGCTATTCAGAAGCCTTTCTGCTCTGACTCTTATTTTTTGAATATGCAGTTTAAGTGAAGATCCAAGGCTGTAACACTTCTTTAAGCTAAGGTCAACAGTAAATTGTCACAATTTATATAAATCTTCAATGTGCCCATAGAGAAATGCACTGTTTTTCCCCCACACACATTCCTTCACATACCTACTCACATACATACCTAAGACTAATGTCATGAACGCTGCCACAAAAGGTCCTTCAGTTTGTTCAGTGTCTACCCTTTGGCACATGGAAGGGATGGGTATTAAGCTACCAACCCTACATTTAGTGGACCACTTATTGCCACCAAAGCTTTGACCACCCAGTGCTTCACATTGGAATATTAGTGAATCTTATTTTGTAGCACTGCTGAATTTAACCTCAGAATTTCTTAGAGCCAGACAGATTTCTACAAAACCAATACATCTTCTAAGAAGAAGTAAATGCTTGCAATTACTTTATATAACTGGTACTGAGCCCAACTATCCCCAGGTCAGGTCATCAAATCTTCTTGTCTATCAAAATAAATGGTTTCTTGACATATTAAGTATACATTGGAGAAAAAAAAGGGGCCGTTTTATACAGTGTAGATTGCACTTTTCAAAGCCTTTTTTTTGACAGTTGAACAATGGTAGAAAAGGGAATAACATTAACCTAAATCAGTCATACCATTATTCATTACTTTGTAAGGTTTTAAAGGGATGACGGTGACAGGAAAGTTGTACTTTTTTGTGAGCAGAACCTACAGAAACCAACTGCGTAACATCTATTTATTTTTCAGAGTTTGTGTGATTCAGAGACTTACTACTGCTACAATATAGCAGTAGTATTCTTCAAAAAGGATCAAAAAGTTCTTTCATTATTTAAGTCATCCTATTTGGAATAATTTGTTCACTGTACATTGCCCTAACACTGTCTTTTTATTAGCAGAATACAAATTCAGCCATAATGAACTTTTATGTGTGACACCAAGAGCTTATACCTGAAGCCCCACAGTGTGTAAGCACTAGATCTCTTCTTTTTTCTTTCCCATTTACATGCTTTCAATCCAGCACCTGCTCTTGTTCTGATGTGGATTTGCATGCATCCCATCGTACCATTGTCTTTGTCACAACAGTTCTCTTAACATCTATGGTCCAAAAGTGTGCCTCAAGTATGTTAATCCATTACTGGGTAAGAAACCATATTTAGTGAGACATCCTAACTGGCCCCCCTCCCCTCTCCATGAGGTTGGAGAATCGGCGAAGGTTGCAACACAAAAAGTGACATGGCATCTAACTTTATGGTAACATATATGGTAACTTCAACGACCCTGATTTGTAACAAAAATGAAAAACTTAAAAGTCCCAAATTTCTTTTAATACCCTCCAATGACGCTTTAGCTCTAAATAAGTGTTGTGGTGAGTCCCCTATAAAGACTTAAACCAGCTTTGTCAATGCATGTACTGTAATCAGCGGTGCTGCAGTATATGAAGAACACAGCCTCCTCTGCTGCTGTCTGTAGTTTTTAAACAGAACCCAGTTGTTGTTTTAAAACGTGATACGAGTTGTGACCAAATGGGAGGTAGCAAGTAAGCAAAGACTTTGCAGAGGGTTTGGTGAATCTTCAGCAGCTAGTAATGCAGTATGTAGAGAAAGTGCTGAAAGATCATTGCTTGAATACTTCGTATAGATTCTAATGCTCATGTTTGCAGGTTGGCTTCAAACTTACTGAGTACTGATGTACAAATTTAGAAGACCTCTGGTGGATGTCTTACACATCAGATGCTTTAAATATTTGGAATTTATTTAACTGTTTTGCTGGCACAGCGATCCCATTCTTCTTTTTGTCCTCATGTTTAAAACACCTCTTTGTCCAACTGTGTGACACTATTAAACTGATGTTGTATTGTGGGTGTTATAGTTTATTGTCTATATATATTCTGTTTACTTGTATTTATATTTCCAAAAAACAAATACTTATATCATTGTGTTCAAAACACACAACCCGATAAAATAAAGTTTTGTTAAAATAAATATGGTAAAAATGGTATTAATCAAGGAATTGGGAACATAATTTGAATCCACATAGATTCCTGTACCAGTATCACATCACTGAGATAAATTACTACACTTGAAAAAAATAAAGTGATTATACTGTTTCCAGACTGCCATCATTCTTATTAGCGTCAAAACAGATCTGGTCTTTTACAAATTAACCACGAGGCAAAATGCAAATAACCAACCTCGGCGAGGGTGAACATAATTGCGCAGCTCCTCCCTGCTCTCCACTATTATAAATGAGTGTTTAAGCGAAGGATGATCCCTGATTAACGCAGATTCCCTTGTGTTTAATAGCACTCGGTGCAACAGAATGGCAAAGTAAAAACAAACAGATGAGACTACTCCCACGTGGCATCAGAGCGCAGATGGAGACAACTTATAGATAGAGATGTGGAGTTGGCAGAAGCCGGAGTCTGAGCAGGTGTTTGGACCCAGCATGGACATCATGTACTGCCATTTTTAAAGCGCCCGTGAGCCAGCGGGACAGCGGAGGGCATAGGGTGGAGATGATACACATAGGACAGATCGCTTTTCTACCATGGCAACTAGTATGAAATTATCTCCACTGCATAATAAGTACTTAGTGGAAAGAACATGCCACATGCAGGCCTTACACTGGCTCAATCAGCTTCAAGTGGCTGTAAAACAATTACTTGACTAATAAACTTAATTTATAGAGCACTTTTCTAACAAAGCTGCAAAGTGCTTCAACGAAAGAAAAAAAATATATATATATATATACAGTACTGTGCAAAAGTCCTGACCCACGTGCAATTTCTTTGTCGTTCTTTCCAATGATCCACACCTTCTTGTATATTGGGGCTCTTGTTTTATAGACTTTCCCCCCCACTCTTTTACAGTCCAGTCCAGTGGCTTAACAATCAGTCCAGTACCACAGGACTGATTGTTAAGCCACTTAACACTGGCCTATGAATGATTAAAGCATATAAAATAGACCTAGTTCAATGGATGAACTGCTGTTGTGTCTACACATAACAGACAACAACCCAATTTAAAATTTTATCTTTTGGCACTTTGTTACTACCAGCCTGCCAAAAGCTTTCATTTTACATAATTTCTTTAGTTAATTCTATGAAAAATGACAACGATAACAGAGTTTGGAAGGCATAAAATAGCAGTTTGCCACAAACAAGGCGATTCCCAAAGGACTATTAGCTGAAGGCATATCTTGGCATGATGTACAGTGTGTCCTTAAACAATTTGACAAAAGCAGAAGTATCTAAAGTAGATGAACAATATCAGAAAGTTAGGTCCCTAAAGAAACTGGGGAAAATCATTTCAGTGAAATCCTGACACAGGACCTTTCGCTTAATCTGATGTTCACCAAGGGCTGAGATATGCCACATCACATAAGGACTTGACTGCGAATTGGTGGCTACAGATCCTATGGCGTGATAAAAATATTGGTTCAAATCGTCATGAATATGTATGGAGAAACTCAGGACAGAGATACAGCAGTGAGTGTATACATTGTAAAACACGGTAGACACTCTGGCACGGTTTGGGGACTGCATTACAGCCAATAAAAATGGAAATTAAAATGAATGGAAGATTACTAATGGAGAAAAGTACCATCAGATTTAGATCCACCATACTTACAAAGCATTAAATTAACAGTGGCTTCATTTTCAGCATGACAATGAATCAAAATACACTGCCAATGCAGTAAAAGCACAAAAGCACACCTGCATAGAAAAGCACTGGGGATGTGAGTGACTAGTACATTAGCAGACTAATCGTCACTGTTGTCACTAGTCAGTAACAGACTTACTAGTTGGTTAATCTAGTTTACATTTTAATTGATGCCCAATGCCGGTAAATTATTGTGTTCTAAACATTATGCAGCCATCTGCCTGTTGTAGAGAAACATAACTCTGCTCATCTAGGCCTCATCTTTTTGATAACACTGTTAGAATGAGATTTTTCATGTTCTTCATCTTCATTGCTTGGAGTAAAACGTGTTCATAATGCACGGTGTTGATTTAAGCAGCATGATTCATTTATGATGCTTTTGTCACTAGTTTTTGACATTTTCCATTAAATGGTCCTCAAATTTTACTTACTGAGTGTTTTTAGTTTAAGACTAGTGGATTAGTCTAATTTTTTTTCCTCAATTAGTCATCTCAGAACGTAGTCACCGAGAGTTTCCCTAAAAAGCACACACTGAAACAGAATCCAGACCTCAACATTATAGTAGCATTTATTTGTGGGGTCATCTTGAGACATATTTGCCATTTCAGTAAGTCATAGCACTTATCTCTCCTTTTCCTAGTAAAACACAAAGAAATAAGAATTTTGCACAATTCTGTATTAAAAAAATACATTAAAAAATGACTAAAATATCTGAAAATTTTAAAAAAGCACACATTTAAAAAATTAAGAATTTGCCAAGAAGTCGGCCTAATCAAAAAGAGCACGAGCCTTATTCAGCAATTTAAGCAAACTGATTAGTAGAGTACATTTGTTAGTTTAGGATAACACATGTAGAAATAGTTTCAAATGTGTAGTGTTGCTGGAACTTGACCTGATTCAATACAAGTCTGTGAATACCTCAACACAAAACAAACAAATATGGGGAAAATAAATTTCCACCAAGACCTCAAATACCGCTCAGACTGCAGATGAGTAGTTGTTTAAGGTTTGCTTATCTGCCTTCCTAGTGTGGGCTGGAAATGGTCTCTCTGTGTGAGATGGTCTCTCAATAATGTTGCCAAAATGCAGGGCAACATGCTGTGATCCTAGGGCACCACCTGATAATACATTGCTTTCCTTCAAGTAGCACTTACAGAGTGTGGAGGACTCTCAAGTGGTAAACAACTTCACAAATTTCACATGGAAGGGCAGCATGGTTACCAAATGCTTTTCACTTTCAGCTCAGAAATGTTTGCCAGAAGGAAAAGGAGCAAATGACAAATGTTAACTTGTGAATTTCAGCGTCAACAGTCCATAGACACGAGGATATGCAAAAGCAAAATGCAGTTTGAATCACTCTGCAAACACTTGAAACCAACAAATAACCTCCCTAAAGCAATCAGAGCCTTGGATGAGACGCTCTTTTGTTGTTCACCAGGAAAGTAATGAAGGTTCTTCATGGGAAAGAAAACCTTTCAAGGCTACCCCTTTCTTCCTCCTGCCTCTGAATTGAATTGGTGGCGTCCTTGCATTATACATTCTCCGTTTTACAGAAGATTGAATTACAGCATCCTTTGTCATCAGAAACATTGCTCATTTTGCGAAGTGACCAAAGCATGGCTATGAATAATGATGTGAGTGGCAGTACTCTAAAGTGGCCACAGATTTTCATTAGCGCCCCCAGACAGCAGTACAGGGAGAAGGGGAGCGAGTCTCTGGGCCTGTCTGTATCAACATTGATGTATCACATGGCCCAGTGAGTCTTAACCGTTCAATTAGGAGCACTGCTGAGGCCCAGCCTGTCAGTGGGACAGACCAGCAGAGAGCTGGGCAAGATCAAGAGCTGCTTCCTCAAACACACTTCAGGAGCCACAGCCATCAATCTCGCAACAGTGACGGCAGGTGGCCAAAGGAGCAGGACCCCTGCAGAATCTGGACCTAACTCAGGTAGGCTCATTCATCCCTATCAACCAGACTAAAAATGAACAAGCTCGTGACCTTCACAGTAGGGAGACAGGGGGTTACACCCTGGGCAGAAAGGGGAGAAGAATTTAATTTTCATCAGCATTTTTCCGGACACCAAACGGCATTAGCCGAGGAAACTGCTGAGGCTCGGTTTGTTTTGTTCCTCATGTTGGCATCCTAGCACACCGAGGGAATTTAGCTAGTTAATGTTGTGAGAAGGGCAATTTGTACAATAACATCAAAGTGTTTATCTAAATGTTTGAGTTTAAATTCCCACAGTACAGCAGCGATGTAATAATCCAAATTTAAGGAGCCACTGTGCTTCAAAAGTATTATCAATCTGTGTTGGTGAATTAAAAAGCTTTAAGTCTGTTTGGAATGAGAATTAAGCAGAATAAACAAGTAGTTATGAAGTTAATCATGTGGTAGGCCTGTCCTCCGCTTTATATATCTGAGGGCCACCATAAATAATCACTTATGTCATGGTTATTGTTCCGCTGAGACACAGGCGTTCAGTCTTTCTTTTCCATGAAAAACTTAAGATTGCGCCATTGTTCCAGGTGCAAATGCAAAAGAAAAGAAAAAAACCTTTCCAAAAATCTATGGCTGGGAACAATGACAACACACAGGGGCTTCCTCTAAACAGAAAAATAATTACCAAGTAAAGCAGCAATGATATATGTCGAGCAATTACCAGATTCAGTTATTTACTTCAAATGCAATGAGGCTTTAGAGAAAACACAATGCAGCTTCGCAAACAATGGAACCCTGATGGCTATTTGTTGTATGCAGGGGATGATTCGTTAAACGGGGGGGGCTCTTTTGAACGGTTTGTTCAGGACTGTGCAAACACAACAAAGTTGAGGCAGTAACTGAAGGAACTGCTTGATCTGCTTTGACCACCGACCTTCCACTATGTTGATCCATATAATTCAACAGAGAATAAAAACTTAATAAAGCCCATTGGGTTGGAATGTTGCAATGCTCTTCCAACGAAAGTGAAAGTTTAAATTCAAACTGTTAGTGGGTGTTGTCTGACATCTTACAATGTGGACAGTCTTAAAGGAAGAGAACAGATTGTGATATCAAATGATAACGGCGCCGCCTGAATACACAATTAGATGCATAGAAAAACAAGATGCGTAACAAAATACATCTTGGGTCGTCTAGCTTATTTTGTAAACAGAAGCAGAACAGCATGGTGGTATAGCGGATCAACATCCTGGATAAAATGTATCATCATTGGTATTTGACAAGGTAGTCCACCCTTAGTTTTCAGCAATCTGAGCTGCCACAGATGTTACCATTATTTTTGGATCCATAACAATTATTAGCAAAGGGTTGTAGCTTATTCACAAACTGAAAAATTAACAGGCTGTCGAGTCCCCACAAAGAAAATTCACCTTAATATGATTATCTATGTGACAGTCTGTCATTAGAACTAGCTAGAGATGGGTGTTTATATTTAAACCTCTGACATTTAGACTCTGGTGTTCTCTTTGCTGCTTCTTTCCAAGATGCAGAAAAAAAAAAAAAGGCAAATGTTCAACATCTGGCAAAAAAATTAAAAACAAAGTAATTTTTTTAAGTAATTTATTTACTTGGGAGGAAAATCATCTAACCGCTTCCATTTGTTGAGGGCGGAACAATTTAAGATGAGAGAAATTGCTCCTGAGCCAGAATTGCAGTGTTTACACTAACAATCTGAACAACAGCCAGTGCTCATACTGCGTTCGGGTTTTTGTTTTGTTTTAGCTCTGTCGTCTTTCGTGCAACAAAAATAGTCGAAATATAAATGACAGATTAAAACATATGAAATCAGTCTATATCATGTAAATGAGAACTGACTCAACAAGAGAAACATTGGCAGGTAAATGTGACCTTACTTGTTGCTTTATCTTATTTTCCAACAATATTGGCTTTTACCAATGTTTGACCATTAAATCAGTACATCACTAGTGTGATGGATAAAGTGACCAAGGATTTACAAGAGTTCCTGGAATGGAAATATAGTGCATGCAACTACAATTAGACAGATACTGATATGCATAGGAAGAAGTCTTTGGTATCCAAATACTGGAGCAAATTTACAGTTACCCCATGAACACAAAGAAAAAGACTGGGTATATGAATTTAGTGCTTACTTGCTCAGTCACACTAGAGTAAAATTAGAAGGACAATTAGGAAAAATAGGACATTGACTAGGAAAATAATTGGTCAAACTGTAATTTAGTGACTGGCTGAAAGAAGTTGTGGCAACCTTATGCAAAGACTGAGCATTCAACAACCTCGGGCGAGCAACTTTGATCACAAGGTAATGGTACATGTCGCCTGGAGGCAAACTGCATCCAAACAATAGTGGTCAGCATTTATTCAACTATGTATTTTTATTACTCAAGACATGAGCCTATTCATTTGACGCAGCAAAACAACATGCAAGTTTAAAAAAAAAAAAAAAATTCTAGTGGTGTTGTGCAAGTAATTAAAATTTTTGGCCTTACCAGCACATTTGGTCCTGGCCTTAAGAGGGGGCCCAGGAGCTCCAGTGCCTCCCTCCAGAGGTCTGGTCAGCAAAACACTGATCTCATACTCTGTGTCTGGATCCAGGTGGCCAATCTTGTGTGTGGTCTTGTCTACAGGCTGCAGGTCATACATGGTCCCAGACACAGTGCGGTATTCCACCTCCCTGTCAATTATTGGACCGTCCCCGTTGATGGAATTGGCGTTGAGCTGGATCCAAAGATAGGTGGCACCAACAGCAGTCAGCTGGGGTGGTGCAATAGGCACTGGGGGCTCTAGGAAAACAAAAAGTTGTTTTGTCTTTGTTTTTTTGTGACGATAAGTAATCAAACTGTAATTGTGGAAAGTTTTCACATTAAAAAAAAAAAAAAGCAATTATGTACTTTTGGTTTGTGTAAAAAAAGCACAAGAAAAAAAAAAGTCTGCAGATGAACACTTGCAAGTGAACAAGAGGCCCAAAATCAATACCTTCTGTTAAACCAAATCAACCACATCAAAATTCTCTAGAAGCACATGAAGAATATCTTCATGTTTTCAAATAATCAACGTACTCAACAAGAGCCCTGTAACAATCAATAGTTCCAGCTTGATGAATAGAATCTCTCATCAGTAGTACACTGTGCCATGTAATCACATACATTTTAAAAGTGACAGCAGCCCCTCACAGAGGAGTAAATAAAGTTACCCAGACCTTGGTAAATGGTGCTCCCATTAAATAATGTATTGATTTCAATCAGAAGACTTCTATGGAAAAGCCTTTGGTTATGACAGCTATGGTAGGCGATTCTGGGAGCGTTTTGTTAAAGACTGCTGTAGGATTTTTACAATTTATTTAAAGGTAAAGCGTTGACTGTTAGGCCTAAAAAAAACAAACACGCTCAGTATTAACCGTGTAATCTATTCATACTTTAATATAATAAGCTACTATGACAAATTAATTGATAACGCCAAGTATTTCTAGATCATTCAGAATAACCACATACACTATATAGACAGAAGCAATGAGTCACCAGCACAAGCTGCTTGCTTTCCATAAACCAATACCATTAAGATCCTGGTGCACAATTTCTTTTGCTGGAATTAATTTTTGCTGAGAAACATCTCAAACTCTGTTATTGAGACAGCAGTGTGTTTGTGACTTTTATGCACTATGTGACCCTGTTTTGCAACTTTATGCAGTCTGACACTTCATTGCTGAGTTGTTGTGGTTCTTAAACACTTTGCAATAATACCACTTACATTTTATCATGTAAAATGTAGGAGTGAAGAATGTTTTTACAAACTACTTGTTTCCTATTGTCGCTTCCTATTACAGTGCCACGGTCGAACATGAATAAATGCAGCCAAGCACATAAACCAGAGTTACAGTACAGGTGTTTTAGATAAACACTGTGAGGTTAACCTAAAACAATGCATTAATTCATTACCACCACAAAAACAGCTTATAAGTAATGGTAGCTGTCATTATATAAGTAAACTAAAATGTAAAATCAGATATTGGTGTAATGTTGTATTAAGTGGAAAGATATTTGCACAAGTCCACCCATCCCCTCCCCTGCAAAAGAAAAAAAACAACAAAATAATGAGAAATTGAAGGGAAGGAGAAGAAGCACTTTAACCTTCAATGTTTGAATTGACAGGAAAAAAATAATATTAAAAATAAAGTTTCTCTTTCAGACAAATGTAGCGTTCAATGACAACCTTGAAGACGACCTTTTCTTTGTTATGTCATCTGTATTTTCCTAATCCAACTTAAACCTCGTGCCATTTCTTGTTTAATGGTGCTTCTCGAAATGTCAGGTTTTTTCCGACAGCGGGTATTTTCAGGACTGCTTCATCATATAACCAGGTAAGGAGTTGCTGCACTAACATTTGAGCGGTTGCCAATGGAAACTTCTGAAGTAGTTTTATACTTCTGTGTTTACACCTTTAAGCCAGTTTTTGACCAAAAATAAATAAATAAATAAATCTCATTTAAAAAGGTCACAGTGATTTACAGAGGCTGCAAAAATTTCCATTTCAATAAAATGCATATTGGATTCGTTCCTTTTATTGAATTAATGTAAAATTTTGTTCAAATTACCATTTGAAGATTCAAACAGCAATACACAGACAACACCCTGAGAAAAAGGTCTCTGGGTACAACCAAAAATCTAAAACTGTCAAAGAAGAGCCATGACCAGCGGCTGCGGAATTGCTCAGGAATCTACCCTGTCACATACTACAATAGTTGCATGTCCTAGCGACCCCAGTGAGCAGCTCTAATGAGGGTACACGTAACAGAATAATACCATTAGTCACCCGGCTGCTTCTCATGGAGTTGTCATGGAGAGGCACAAGTCCACAGGCAAATGAGGAGCCGGCTGAGGTGTCCAACAGAAAACTGGAGGCTGTTCCTCAGCAGATGGTTACCCCACAGTGACCTCAGCTGCAGGTCCCACTAAACTCCCACTAATCCAAGCTTCTAGTGTTGCTGTCAAACATCACCTAAAGCGAACCAGATAATCCACCAGGTCTTCTTCAACACTTACACATTGTGCAACAGTCGGCATGTTGGAGCCAGACAGGGAAATAAGGTGACCCAAAATCTGAGTTAAACCATTGGCTTGTTTTGATGGTCTTTTATGGTCTGTTGTTTTGCCCTTAAAAGGGATTTAACTGAGTTAAGTGGCAATATGTTCAGATTAATTTAAGCAACAGAAAACAGCACATGCTCATTCTGTACTATCAGTATGATGAAATGGAGAAAAATATGGTTTTTTTATATATTTGAAAAGATCAAATGTGACATTATTGGTTTCAGAGAACAGCACTTTTTGATAAAACAACAAATTTAAAAGAAATTTCCCGAAATCACAACTTAGAAACTTAATACTATACCCTGCATCCACAAAAGCACATCATGTAACCATTATCAGATTTTGACATATTTATCAACACACTCATTCTTCAATAACGCCTTAATAAGGGCCACAAAATATGGCAAACTTCCTAGCTGCTGACCTAGTCATGATGATTCACAGAAGCCACACAGCACAAAATGTAACCAATTGGTTAATAAAAATGACTTAAGCTCTGTTACTCCATCCAGCAAGACCTATTTAGTCATCCAAGCAATTTTTTGTTCTTTGCAGAGAGCATATGCACTGCATGGTTCAGTTCTATTGTTGCAGATGTCACTTGAGACCATTTCTGCAAAAGACTAAACAGCATGATGTATTACAGCAATAAGCATTTCATTTAAGTTTGAAAAGTTACTGCTTCACAAAGACAACAGCAGCTTATGGTGATGAAATAATTCCTGTAGGTGCAGTAATCCCCTGTTCAACAGACATAGCAGATGCACTGAAAATAACAGATTACTGGTGTGAAATGCACTCAAGTGCTGGAACACTTCAGGATATTAACAACTCATTTCCCAATGTTTAAGCCTTAGCAGGGCAGCTTTGAAGCAGCGGGGCCCTGGAAAGGTCTTCGAGCTGAGCCCGGTGCTAGCTGGAAATGTGTGACAGTCCACAGATGACAGTGGCGACCATACGCGGGGTCAGCGAGCAGCTGTTGTCGCGATGTTGACCAGACAGGCAAACGGCCTGGCAACAGCTGCGCCCTCTTCTACCACAGCACCTGCCTGCCTTCCTGCCAGAACACAATCACACAACTGCACATTATGCAGCAAAAAAAAAAAAAAACACACCAAAAGGAACCACTATACAAAGACTTGAAACTGTTGAAAGTGTCAATTATATTCCAATTTTTATTCAGTGATTAATCTTCATTTGTAAAGTTTCAATGACAAATGTTTGTTTGGTAAAACTAAAAGCAGAACAGCAGCACTTTAAACCCATCCTCCAATAGGGGTGACGACCGTGGTCGTATAGAAGTCTATAGGCAAACAGCCCTTTGGCTCACTCATCCGTTACCTCAGTAAACCCTTTTCTCATGAGTTCATAGCCTCAGCTGCTAGATTTGAGTCTTATTCAATGCAACATGATGTTTATGTTGTAAAGATGATCCTCATTAGACTAGAAAAAGGATGCTAAAGCAGGACATGCTAACCAGTGAGAGATTCACAGTACCAACATCCGTTTTTGTTTTTTTATGCAATGTATGTATTTGACAAAGCAATCTTTTTCATTTTTAACTTACATCACTCGACTTTTCAAAAGGTTTTTTTTTTTTTACATGTTATTTCTAATAATTCACAGCATACACACCAACTAAAGACATGCACACACTCACCTTCCTACCCATTTGCCATCCACCACACAGAGCACGATAATAAGGGCTGCCACTCTTCTCTGTTCTTAGGTTAGACCTCATCGTTTATAAATCCTTCTTTCAGTTGTCTGTTACATCCCCTGATCCTCTCTTGTTAAGATGCAAGAGGTCCTCATTATGATGTGCGCTTTCCTAAGTGGGCTGCTGTGAGTAAAGAATTGATCTGCTCCTAATATGAGAAGAGGTGGCCAGAGGAAAATGAGGAGCTTGACTGGCTGGCCTTCGATTTTCGGTGGCTATTCTCATTAGTGCCGACACAGTTGCACCTCCGCATTGTTCAGTTAGTAACATTGCCAAGTATACTGTGTTAGAGCTCAGCAAATGCTTTGCAGGCTCCAGGTGATTCTAACCAGGGCAAGAAAAGAGCCAGCACTTGGACAAGAAGTAATTATCCTTCTTTCAAAACCACCGGCTGCACTACAGGAGAGCTCATCACAAGGGGGGACACCGGAAGGGTGCAGCTCTGGGCCAATCCGCAAATACATGCAGTGCACTTCCACATAGGCACATAAATCTGATGGAACACTGGCACGAAAGGCAGAAGTGATTATCAGGGATAATCAAGCATTCACTCTCCTCATGTTGAAGGAAAAGGCAGTGTATGGTAATGAGGGGTGGGGGGGGGAGAGCCGGTGTGCGACTGTACCAGGCTCATAATCCACAGAATCGCTCCATGGTCACTCCTCCAAAAACGAGTCACGGGCGCGGTGAATACACATTTAAAGAGGATTTACAACTCAGACTCATTGCTAGGAGGGTTAAGCACTTGTTTTATGACTGGTACGATAAGGCGAGATATCAGCATTTTATGTGGGACACTCATAAGTGTGAAAACGCCTCTTTTCCTCTTTTAATGAGCTGGCTTATGCTAAAGTCACTGAAGTGTGACATCTCTGTTGAATTTAAAGTGGAATGACTTACAAGACTTGATTCACCCCTAAATATAGAAAATTACGATATTTTAAATATTTATGATGAAAGCACTTTAAATTTAAGAGGTTTGTCTTGAGTAAGAAGAAAATATCTACACGGTAACATACTGGAAGCAGTTATTAGCAAAAATATTGCTCTCGTGTAGGTTTGTGCAAGCGTGAGGATGTGCAAGTGATTGTGTTGCTGAATTTATGCACAAGTGTGGTTTTGAGTGCCTCCAATGTGTCAGTAAATTTTCTTTGAGTACACCACTGAAACCCACTGATACACTCAGGCAGAGAGACTTTATCTCCCTCTACGCTCTGCTGTGTCTGGGCCCAGCCATTCTCGCATGATTGACAGACCTCGATCTGGACAGCCAGGATTAAACCTATCAATCACATAAAGCTTGAAGACAAAAAAAAAAAAAAGAAAAAAAAAAGAAAAGGGGAAGGAGAAAAAAATCAGGACCATAAATTCAATTGAGAGCACAGCGAGAAAATTGAGGTGAAGAAATATAGAAGGCCATTACTGGGCTATAGGGCTGTAGGAAAGGGAGGCCTTGCTGGATTTAGTTTCGGACGACTCCATAAATTCATATCAAATGACTGCAGGAGTGAAATATCAGTGAGGTTACTGTAAACCTTGGTGCCTCTTGCCTTTGTGATCTTTTAGGGGGAATTGTGCTCAGTCAAGGACAACCTTTGCAGAGGAAGTATTAAAGTCCTCTGGATAACAAATCAACATAAAAAGCTAGTATTTTTAGTACTGCCTTAGAGGACATTTTCATCTACAAACACGCAGCAGTTCCTGTTTATCTCCTGTTAACTTTGCTGAATGCATGAAGGTCATGCGGATGGAAAACATTCCCGCTTTCTGCCTTGTTTTCACTGAAATAGGTCGGTTTTGCATTTTTACTCTGCTTTGGGACAAATACTCACGTTTTATGGTTAGTTCACCATAATTGGACACTCCAACCCCTTTGTCTGAGTGGACAATGCAGCGGTAGCGGCCCGAGTCGCCCTTGGTTGTGTTCTCCACATCGAAAGTGCCTATGAAGCGGCGGTTGTTCCAAGGTTTAGTGGCTTTCATTGGGGCCTCCCGTCCACCCATGCCCTGTTTGGAACCGAGACAAACGCACAAGTGAACCTCCAAAATGGAAAGGTTTAATAAGCAAAGTGGCCTGACCTTGTGTTTTTGAAAAAAAAACTCTGTTTGAGTGTACTTGTCCCCTGTTCTTGTGCGTGTTTGTTTGTGTCCTATCGTTCCCATTGGTGGTTAATAGTGGGGATACATTTATCACACTGGAATGCACGCGCACACACAAACACAGTGGGCTCTCCCCAGCTGTCACCCCTCACAGCAGGCAGATGGGGGACATTTGTTCATTAGAAATATTTCTTCATTACTGTCATCGGGGGACTTCACTTAATGTTTGTTTTCCAGCTCCTGTGCTAATGAGGACGTGTTTGTTAAAATGATGGAGTACCTGGCAGAGGACCTTTACCCAGCGTCATGCTCCCACTGATCACATGTGTGACAGTGTGCTTAGCAGCAGAGCCAGCAGGGTTATGTCTGCCAGATGCACTACCTTCGCTGTTCAGAACAAGGTCAATTCGAGACTGCTGTGCAGAACAGTTGTGCCAGATATAGTACACAGTATCCACAGAGCCCACGTGTATATAGGTTAAGACAATACTGCAGTGATCTGAAACAACCCTAATCCCCCAACCTCCCAGATGCAAAGGTCTCTGGGAATCTGGTGAGCAGGTGAAATCTCAAACAAGGGCAAAACAGAGCAATGTGTGAATGTCTCAGCTTGAAATTGTCAAATGGAGCACAGAATGAATTTTAATGGCTGCAAGAGTTTCCTGAAAGAACGGGTGGCAACCAAGTATCAGTATCTTTGTATGGGCTTTGAAAGTAATGACGGTTCAGTGATAAAAGATCAAAAACAACCAGACTTTAAACCACTGTTGCACTACTGCATGTTACATTTGAATTTACGACGAGGGTTTACATTTGATTCTGTTTTATCAGGTTTACGGTTAAACATCGATCCTTTCCTCCATCCGTATTCCCTACATCTTATTCCAAGGTGCAAGTCCAGAAACTTCTTTCTATAATCGTTGTACTACTGTGCCACCCAGAATGAATAATGTGCAACAGTGGTAAATCCTACTGTATCTTCTTTTACAAACATACATACACTCACAGTGCTCTGTATGATCCCTATGCTTTTTTTTCCTTATGATTTGTATCCATTTATACTTTTTAAATAGTTTTGACTGTAAATAAGCTCAGTGATTTTTCCAATCTAAAAAAAAAAAAAAAAAAAAAAAATAGATGTCAGTGGATATTTGCTTTAACATGATGTTGAAAAGGCTAATTGTCACTGGTTACTGTCCTGATTTCACCTGCTAAGACGTTGAGCTGGAAGTTACTCTAGCTGGGTCACAAAATTTTTATTCCAGTATTTAGCTTGATTGTTTGAAAACTGTCATCTATTAAAGAAAAAAAAAAGCTTAAACCAGAAGAGCCCGCTAAGTAACAAATATGCATTTCAGAAGTGTAAAAAAAAACCAAGATAACAACATCTCTTACGTACCTGAAGCCAGAGGCGGAAGTTGTCCCGCTTGCGTCCGTTGACAGTGCAGTGAAAGGACGCAGTCTGTCCGGCATTGACCTCCACACCCTTTATAGTCAGGAAATGAGGAGTATTCACTGTGGGGAAAAAAGGCAAACGTTTGTACAATATGCAATATGCAAAATATATTTTGTGGTGATATGAAAAGATCTGAGTTTGACAACTCTGATCTGATTCTGACAACTGGAGTCGAGAGTAGCCACTCTATAGCCACATCTTAACTATGCTACTATCAGATTTTACACTGAGAAAAGCATCCTTGAAAAGAAAACCCCCACCACCACCACCGCACACAGTACGCAACACCCTTAAAGCCCAAGGCTACCATCATTTTGTGAGAAAGATTCACCAAAAATGAGACACAATCTCAAAAAAATGAGTTCAATCTCTCACCTACCAAAAGTCTAATTTCTACTCTCTTTTACTGCATTCTTCCAGTGATTGAGGCGGGTTTTTCTTTTTTGTCAAAAAGCATTATTCTCTCGTCTCCAACTGTGCTCATTATCAGTACGCTCACTGACTGGGATAGTCCACAGAAAGTAACTTATGTAGAACATTTTTGATTAGTATCGCTATTCTGCATAGAAAAATGGGGCATTTCAGTGGAGCGACCTTGATTCGAAACATAACCAAATCTCTAAAGACTTGGCAAAAGCTAATTCTATCACTTTCATCATCAAGACTTTCACTTCTATTTAATATTTTACAACCTTGTCTTTGAACTATACCTCCTTTATAACTTTGTCATGTCAATCCATCCAGCACCATATATATCTATATATATATAATATATTGTCATTGCAAATGTCTTTAATGACGGAAGGAGAGGCAGACCGCCCAGTGGCATAATCACACCTTAGATATTCCACATGGTCGTATAAATAGAAAATGAATTGGCTGTGCTCCACTGATGAGTTGCTCTGATCATTTTGCTTATCATTCAAGAATACCCAAGTGCCACTGAGTGGATCATTGATCGACTCGCATTTAAACACAGGCCTCGTCATGAGACCTCATTGATTTACTCAAATACATTTATATGCAACACCTATTTCTATATAAATCCAATTTATTGACATGACATTTGTAGGAATTCAGCTGCTTTCAAATGGTTAGCATGTCATTAGTGCCTGACAATCAGAGCTTGATACTTCAGCTATGAGGAGTAGAGTAAAGCATAAATCAATTGATGAAAACCCTTGTGGTATTGATTTAGATTTTAGAATGTGGAGCGCCATATGGACTAATGCGACTCTCAGCACAGAGAAGAATAGACCTGAAGAATACTGAGGAGGCTTCTTGCTTCTGCTCCCACAGCAGCAGCCTATCCAAAAAGCAGAAGCCGAAAGATTCTAAATATGCGAGTGATTACTCGTTCATTACATCTGTAGTGCACTCTGAAGTGCTTCTGCTTATATTCAGCGAGGGATAGCAGAATTCTGAACAGATGTTGACGAGATACTTTACTGAATATCCTTAAGGGAGGGGGGAAAAAAAATTGTGGAATCCAAACAAGAAGCAGCATAATGTATGATAGGATTTGTTTCTCATCCCCCTTTTTTGACTATTTCTACCATCTCTCAAAGGATAGATTTAACAGCGCTACTCCAAGATTATATCCTGAGCACACTTCTGCTTGTCAACTGTGTGCTCATAAATCTTAAGGGAGCTAGGAGGAGGGAGACTCTCACTTGGATTGACTGTAGAATATTCTTTGAAGGCCTTTTGTTTGACTGGCAGGCCCTGAATAGAACAGCGACACAGGTATTTGGGAGGGTGTCATGGAAAGGACAATCACTGTTTGATGATATTCTTTTATGGTGACGGAAAAAAGGACTTACTGCACTGGTGGCCCTGGACCACAACGTCTTTGATGGCCAGCAAGCCTCGCTGCCCTGAGGTTACAGCTTCAAACACAATCTGAGGAAGAGAAAGGAGAGTTATAACACCAATGACAAATGACCACATCTTCAAATGACACCTGAGTAAGGCTGTCTGTGCGCATAAAGAAGTCCAGCTCTTGCTAATGCCCCCTGCTCCATAACCGGCCTGCAGCTGGTGACACAGCTGCAGGCCACCGACATTATTTCCTCAGTATGTCACAGCTGATAGGTGTTATGACATGCAAGTGTTAAATTAAGTTTGAGCCTTGACGAAACAGAGTGTGAGGGCTGAGAGTCCGAGCATCAGAGCGATGCTTAAAACTCAATTTAGCTAAAGTTCACCCAACGCTTACATGTATCTGATCATTTGATATTAGCCGCCAAGGTAGTGCTGTCACTGTGACAATTTCCACATTACCAATCTTCAGGTTTAGATCACGAAAAGGGACTCTGCAAAGGTGGGCGCCACCCTAAAAGTTTCCCTCTTCTAGTGGAAAAAGGTTGTCTTTAACAGAGAAAACAGTTAAAACCCATCTTGATTTAACTGATTACACTGTAAAGTCATTAGTGTAATTGTATGCTAAATTTATAATGGAGTTAGCTAAAATCAAATTAATATTAACTCCAAGTAGGATACAAATATTAGATGTTTTCATCATTATTAGTAAGATATTCCACTATTTGTTTTACTCTTTAACCTGCACAGCTAATACAATAGCTTGGTGACACACTATAGCATTTCCCTTACCAGGAAGTTGCTGCATGTAAATTCTTAGTACACACTACTCTAACCCATTTGTACTTGACAGTTTGTGCAAGGCAGTGACTCCAAGCTAAGATTTGAAGTAGGCAGCTGGTAGTCTTAAGTTTCCTTGGATGTTAAATTTACAGAAGTTGCCACAAGAATTGGATTACATAAAAAAAAAAAAAAGAAAAAAAAAAGAAATGTGAGCAAATCATCACTTCAGTACAAAATTAAAGTGTCATCTCTTACATGAGGAGGGACAGTTGCCTGTAACATTTGCTGTGTGGTGAGTGTTATTTAGTTGACAAGTTTCCATCTCTGACAAGACAAAACTTGAAAAACAAGTGCAACTGTGCTGTGTGGGACTAGAGTAACCCTATTTTAAGGGTCAAGAGCTCCTGCAAAACAAATGGTCCAAAGCCCTGTCGGAGGGTGCGTCCTTGCAGAATGTCAGAGTTATGCACTCGATGGTCTGCAGCGTGATAAAAAGGGAAACAGAATGCCAGTCCCTTCCCAAACTCAGGGTGTGGTGCAGAGACCCATTACACCACATGTGCTACAGCTACACATGTTTGGCGTGCCACGATTCCCTAAATACAAGCTTGAATCTTCCGGTGAAACTCATACATTACTGGTCGTGTTCAATGTGTGGCGTCACCCAGAAACTTATGTCCTGCTACTGCCACACACATTTATCTCTGAGATTCTCTTTGTAGCCTAGGAATGTGAAGGCGGAGATAGTTACCATTGTCATCTGGGAGGCAGGATGCCTTCAGATAAGGCTGTCTAATTATAAATTTCTTTTTTTGTCTCATGAAATATGAAAGTGAGTGTCTTGGGTGCCAATTATGGCCTCATTACAGACTAATTTAAAGGAAATTAAAAGGCCAACCACTCTATATATCGCCACCAGACAAATGAACTGGCCCCCACACTCTAATTGAAATCCTTTGTTTGTGCAACAGACATCAGTCAGGCTGCCTAATAGCTGTGATATAATTGATTCCAACATCAATAATAGTGCAGTGCATAATTGGGCCTGACCCACAGAGTGAAAATGTTCGCATGGGACGAAGCTGTTGATATCACAGGAAAGTTCACCATTCTCATTTGTCAGACGTACAGACAGTGAACCCAGCGTTCAATGCCTACATCGCCACATGGGTTATCCCTAAGGGGCTTGGCTAAGTACAGCATTACAGCAGAATTGATTAGCTCTGCCGTGGACTCTGCTGTATTAAAAATCAAGATAGATAACCACATTTCTGTTTTTCACTCTTTTTTTTTTAGGATAAACCATAGATTTTTATCTTATGCACAAAGTATTTAAATAGCACACACATGACAGACATAGCTTCCAGATTAGTGAAAATTATATTGTTTTGCACAATGATCAGCAGTTCTGGAAATAAATGACAATGTCAATTAAAGATTTAGGGATAGCCTGACAGGAGTAATTATCAAAAGCTGAAATGCTCAAGCCTTACTGGTAATTAAAAAATAATTTCCAAGTATCAGGTGGCTTCCCTTTGACAATTGCGTAGGTTACCATGCAATTAAAGATACCTATAATTAGCACCATGTTGTTAATTAGTGACAACTTGAAGCACTGGTCTCCTTTCTTGACTGTTGCTGAGATCATTAGCATCCTCACATTTGACCATGTTGTCAGTCTTGGAACAATTACAAACAAAGCTGGGTTTAAAGGCAACAGATGCTGGAAATTTCCCTCGACACACTGGTAAACAAAATGAGTAATCTCGGGTCTAACCACTCACCTTAGATGCAGAAATTTACTGAAACGTAACCACGCACGTCAAAGGGTTCAGCTGTCACTGAAATTGCAATTCGTTTGTCAGAAAGAAGCAGCAGTTAATGTCAAAGTGTCTGAACTTTCTGAAGCTCTAACTTGGTTCTTAAAAAGGTCTGCAAGCAGAGTAAATGCAAACACAACAAGCTGTGCTTCTGAGGCAGACTCTTTTAGTCTTTACATGTCTTGAGCCAAACTGAAAACATTTAACCAGGCAGGCTTTGCTTTATTATGTCACAAAAGTCAAAATCTTGCCAACAGTGAACAGTGACTATTACTGGTAATGGCAGCACATTCTGTTCTGCTCAACTGTTGCCTTTCCCCTCTTCTTTCGTTTCTCCGTGTGCCTCTCATTAAACCTTCTATACTGCATGCAGCAGTGAGAAGCCCAGCGGTGTCCCTTGTTAACTAAGTTATCAGTGTGGCTACAATGAGCAAGCAGGAGGACTCCCTCTGCTCCACTGTGGACTAGCTCTGCCAGGCCATAATAAAATAATTCACCAAGAGACCATCTCCCATTGGGAGGTTAAGGGGTCTCTCTGCATCAATTAACATGTGGTGGACTCGTGGAACAAGCCTGGTGAAGACTAATAGCCAGGCAAGTGTGAAATCACCTTGCCCCGGCCAGCAGTCATGTGCATTGGTAAGTGAAAATGAGTTTTCAGAATTGGAAAAAGAGAGCAGGCTCAGATGGAACAGAGAGAGAACAGATTACCATGGATACCGAGCTAGCCGCTGAAACCAATAATCTTAGGTGTTTTGAATGAGCTTTTGTGCAATTGTTTAGACCATCTCAAATAATGGTTTGTCCTGCTCCACCCAGAAAAAGGGCATTAATTACTTTGGCTTAACTACAAAGGCTCCTTACAATGAGAAACCTAGTTTTGCAACGAGACATTATACAAAAGATGACTTGCTTTCAACCGCATGTCCTCACCTGGTAGAAGTTGGGCCAGTAGGTGCTGATAGCCAACTCCACCTGTCCCCAGGAGCGAGAGGCTGGACCTGACACGTTCCAAACAGGCATCCCCATCGGACTATTGTTTTCTTTAATATAGACATTTAAGTGGCCGGGATGGCTGTTGTCTCTGCCTCCTAAATAGTAGTGGAAGATGACACAGTGTGTGTCGTTCTCCTTCAGCTGGGGTGTCAGCAGCAGGGCCTTCTGTCCTGCGAAGCGTCCTGATGTGTTCACCATCATAAAGGTTGACCCTGCAACATGAGCAAGTAGTGTAATCATGGGTTAAGAAGGTTTTTATACAAAATACCAGTAGAAACTTGGTCAATTAAATTATTTTTGTTTTTTTACACAATCCTAGCCTATAGTCATGTAAAAAGGGGTACAAAGTCAATCTCTGTAAATGCTGCAGTACTAACTTAAATAACTTAAAATAAATTATTTATTTAATCTAAGATTAGGGAGACATTACTGTGAGAATTTTTGAGCAATCCAATTTTAGTCACATAGCTACAAGTCACAATAGAAACCACCACGAGCCGAATAGTGTAAGGTAAACACCCTACAATGATGCTAATAATATATAATGATTGTTATATATTATTAGCATAGAAGATGTAACTAATTAAAGGTCATGAATAAGCTGCAGAATATAGAGAGCAAGCATAATAACTTATTTAAAGTAGTGTATAAGTTAAAAAGTAAAGAAAGGTTAAACTAGCTCACTAACAGAGTTAAGAGTTAAGCTAATGTGTTTTCCAAAACTATGCAGAAGCATTTGACATTAATCAAAAGTATGGATAAACAAATAGAATTGTTTAGGTAAACAGTTGAAATAGCCATCTAGAATTAGAAGCTAGAAATTATTGGGTAAAAGTAAAGGTAGCATTTAAAACCATTAGCTAATGGTAAACAACTAAAAGTGATCACTAGAAAATGAATAAGGCTTTTAGCATCCCAGGGCTTTGGATGTGGCATGGTTATTGACAAGCTGAACAGAATATTTCACAACACACAAAAAACAACCATCACTAGGGTTTTACAGAGAATGGTCTGGAAAAAATAAAATCTAGGGAGCAGCAGTTTTCTTGAATACAGTGTATTTAGGTACACTTGATTGAGCGGCTTGTAATGTCTTTCAAATGAAATGTAATGATAAATTCCAAAAGTAATTGGAAAAGTCTTTTTTTAATAATACTTGTAATATATCATCATTAGCCAAAAAAATCTGGTCTGTTTCTTTGGTCCAAAGTCAAACAAAGCAACAACTAATGGATGTACTAGAAAGACATTTTATGTAGCCCTTAATTATTAATCCTGTTACGCATTAAGTCAGATTTCTACTGCATATAATGTTCACAAAGTCTAAGAATGAAGACAGCATCAGACCAGTGTCTGATTTCTTGCTGTGTGCTTTGCGTAACAAATGGCATAATAATAATTTCCTCTGAAGTTTTCATTTGACAGCCACGCTACATGTAAGAGGTGCTTCGTAAGGCTTGGGACGATGTTGCAGCAGATTTGATCGACTAATTAAGTCCCTGTTAATTGTGTGACAACACAACTTGGAGCTGTTGGTGTGCGTAGTTATAAACAAAACAAAGCTTTCCAAGACAATAAAGCTAAAACTAGCAATCGGATCATGAGCTGCAGCAGTCACTGCAGTTAATAAATGAAATGAAAGGAACAATCTTATAAAGGGACGTAGAGAACAGATAAATGGCTGCTTTGAGTGCTTTCCTATTAGCAGCGACAATTTTAGCGTGTGACCTTTGATGAGAAAATGCTCTCATCTTTAGATTGATAGAAACACTCTTATAATTACCATTCATCAAAAAACAAAGACATAGAAAGACCAATCCCGAAAAAATACTGGATGTTTGACAGGAATGTTTTTCCTCAATGACAGAGAGACGGGAAATGATGAGAAATCAATAAACTGAAATCTATTTGCCAAGAAAGCCCCATTTAGATTTTATCACTTTGGTTCAATATCAAAGGTTAATCTAATTCTCTACCCTCTTGCCAATAAAACACAAGTGAGAATTATTATATTGGCAAACTTTCAAGGAGATGCAGAACACATTCTATTTGTCATCATCTTATTTAGCTTGGCTTGGTAATGAGATGGCACAAATCGTAACAGCATTTGAGACACAGCCAAAAGAAAGCATCAGTTTATGTTAAAATCCATTTTTGGGTAGTGTGCTAATGACTTGAAGGCACATTTTGCTTCGAGGAGAGACAAACAACCTGTAAGCAAAACGCTTGCTGTATGCAAGGCAGAGCTGTGGTGAATGCGATTCTTCGTCATTAAATTTAACATGTGGGGGATCTGCTCAGATATGATGTTAAAAAAAAAGGGGTGAATAATGTCAAACTAAATCAGCAGGGATGGCCCCCCGAGTGTGTCAGCCTAACAGCCTCTCACAAAACCCTATTTGTTCCATCGATGACTCGAGCTTGCCCACTCGTCTTGTTGTGCTGCACTTGTAACGCTCACCAATTCCATCTGTCTCCAGCTTCAGATAATGAGTGGGGGTTCTGTCATGTTTACACAATGAAACAAGAGGAGAGGGAGCAGAAGAGGAGGAGGAGGAGCAGAGAGTTGTGATGACACCAAGTCAGACTGATCAGCTTTGTGTGTCGTCAGGTGCAGGCAGTTGTTTTAAATGATCTTAACATGTTTGGCGCATGTTGGTGGGTGGGTGGGGGAGGGGTCTCTATCATTAATTCATCTACCACAAATAAATGAACTGTAAAAATAAACCAGTGAAACAATACAGTGCTATGATGAACACGTGCACATGCTAGTGTTCCCATTTAACAATGAATACAGAAAATGTACTGCATTTGAAAAATAACAAGTGTTTTGGTACTGGTAAGGTTCAGTTTTTGGTTGTTAGTATTTCTGTCAGGTAGGCTAAAGAGTTTTAGCACTATGAAACTTGAGCTACAGTAAATAATTTAGAAAGTGTGAGTGTGAGTGTACTTGCAGATACACATTATTGCCAAAAGTATTTACCCATCCATCCAAATCACTGAATTTAGGAGTTCCAGTCACTTTCATGGCCACGGGTGTGTAAAATCAAGCACATAGGCGGGCATATGTTTTCTGGATTGGTCGATTGGTCGCTATCAGGAGCGAATTCCAGTGTTGTACTGTGAGAGGATGCCACTTGTTCAACAACTCCAGTCATGGAATTTCCTCGCTACTCATTAGCGGTATTATAACAAAGGGTTGGATCCAGTAGTCTAGAGCATGCTAGCGCAGGACTCTAGAGCAGTGGAGTGACGAATCACGCTTCTCCATCTATAAGAGCAGTCCCCCAACCTTTTTTGCACCAAGGACCAGTTTACGTCCGACAATGTTTTCACAGACAGGCCTTTAAGGTTTCGCCGACAACAAATTTAAAAAAAAAAAAAAAAAAAGATTTATTCATAACACTGGGAAAAACCCAGGGAAGCATGAGTTAACGATAAAAAAAAAAAAAAAAATAAAAACCGATAAAAACCCTGAAAACCATCAATTTCACACCCGAGCTTCAACTCTCGCAGCGCGGTACCAAACGACTCATGGACCGGTACCAATCCATGGCCCAGGGGTTGGCGACTGCTGAGAAATTTGATAGATGACTCTGGGTTTGGGAACAGTTTGGGGAAGGCCCCATTCTGTTAAAACATTGATTGCACACCAGTGCACAAAGGTCCAGAAAGACAGGGATGAGCGAGTTTGGTTTGGAAGAGTCCTGGTTTCAACCTGATATTAGATCTTTGGGATGAATTTGAGCCGACTCTGTGAGCCGGGCGTTCTCATCCAACACCAGTGTCTGATGTCATAAACGTGCTTCTGGAAGAATGATCAAAAATTTCCCCAAAATCACACTCCTTAGCCTTGTGGAAAGCCTTCCCAGAGGAGTTGGAGCCTTTTATAGATGCAAATAGTAGGCTGACATCATGTTAAACACTATGGATTAAGAATGGGTTGTGTGAATACTTTTGGAAATAAAGTGTAGCTTAAAGAAAAAAACAAAAAACAAAACTTGTGATCGTGTCTTTCCTATGTTAGGTGTAGATTTTCCTGCACAGCATGATCACCCTGTTTTGACCCCCTACTGTGAACAGCATGCTGCTATGTTTTTTCCAGAGCTTTTAATGTATTATTCACTTTTAGTTTATCTGTGATTCAAGTGTTGAGGGTGATCATTTCTGGGGCTAAGCAAAAAGTTGTCTAAAGTACAAGAAGGAGGGCAGGAGATAAGTTGACTTTGAGACACTTTTTCCCCAGCCTCTCAAACAACAATCAGGTGCCTCTACAAAAGGGCTGCAAGGTCTCTTTAATAACAACCAGCCTGCTCAGGTGCCCACAACATTTTTTCTTTGAGGCATCAGCAACCGGTGCCATGTGAACCAGCACTAATAATCAGTTGATGAATTGTTCAGTTGTAGCTCATGTTCCAAAGACAAAAGATCCTGGCACCAGTGCTTTTCTCTATGATTAAAACAGACTTTCCTATTCATTTCAAACAGCCACGTTGTGACAGTGTTGCACTGGAGGATTTATGCACTGCACTTCTCTTTGTTAGTAATTAAAGAAGAAAATATCTGATCCCTCAAGCAGCATTTCTTTACTAGTTCATGAAATATTAATATTAATGGGCACCACGTGTAAGAACTCACTTCTTGTTTAATTATGCTTAATACAGTAGCCGTAAATATCAAAGTGATAGTAATATAAATGCATATGATGAAATGCCTTCCTCACCATTATCCAGGATACAGAACTGTAGCCATGAGGCTGTGCAATGTCTGTTACCAAATTTGAGACCCACAAATTGTGTAGATTTGAGCCAGTGAACCCAAACACAACAAGGAGAAAACGTGTCCCTTTCCTCATTACTGACCGCCAGGCAATGTAAAGATACTGTATTTCGAGTGACAGCGTGCCACTTCTTTGTACTGCCATTGTCAACGTCTCAGAGTTGAAGAAGATGACAGGAGAACACTGATTGTCATTTGAGCTTAATGACCACATACTCTGCAGGACCTGCTGCACCATGACAAGATAATTAGCCAGTAAGCCAGTAAGAGCAAATTATAATGACACAGCGCTAGTGCTGTGCTAATGTGCTAGTGATGCACAAGGGTGTTTTCGCTCTCTCTCCCTTTCTTTCTCCATCTCTTGTACCTTAACAATGGTGTGTTCAGGACCAATTAAAAAAAATAGAGGGCTCTCGGCACACTAAGCCCATCTCTGTAACTCTGTAAAGGCCAGGGCTCGCCTATTGTCTAAGGTATTCAGAGGAACAGATTTATTATTATTCCAATGTAGGCCACCTTCACCTTCCATTACAATGATGGCTGTACGTGGAGAACATGGAGACTGGTGTGAAAAATGAATGAGAAGGAGATGAAGTGTTCCTGCTGCAGATGCCACATATATTCATGTTGCTGTTCCTTGGAAATGAAGGACACACTGCTGAAATTGAAATGTGTGACTTTCATTATTCTGGAATATTTTGAACATTTATTAACAAGGACACTGACTGAATAGAGGCTGCTGCATTTAAAAACATACGTCACACAATGCATCTCATACATATTCTAACATTGATTATGAGACAATTTGTTGGTAGAGGCCATTAATTAGAAGGTGTCACGAAAATCGTTCAGAATCGGTTTGGGCTCGATCGATCTCTTTGACCAGTTTCCATAGATTTCTCTCATTAGTCAGTTGTCTGTTTTGATTAAGGACATTAAGAACTTTTTAATTGGCTCCTTTAAATCACTTAGTTCATGGGTTATTTTCTCTGAGAGTGAAACAAAAAGCGGAAAACAAACCATTATGAGTCTGCAGCTTTGGACATTGGGTAGCTGGTCAGTGAAGTTCTATGCAATCTAATACATGATTTCTACTGGAGTACAGGCTTTTCCAGCGAGTGTAAACTCACAAATGCTCAAGTTCAGCTGGACATTAAGTAATCCCAAATAACAGACTTAGTGGTTTAATGGCATTATGAGCCATACAGAGAGAACCATGGACATACTCCAGGGAAGGCTTCCATTAGTTTAATCCTTTGCCCTGACAGCACCCTCAGCTGGCAGAGCAGTTAGGAGTTGGCCACAGCTCACGTCCATCCATAAAAGTTCCTTCTGCTAGGAGAAGGGCCTAATAATAAATAAAGAAAATGTTTGAATAGTTCAATTTAATAGTAATGCATGCATAGACTAGACTACAGAATTATTACAGAGTATTTGCTCTTATGGAAAGCCCCAAAAGATGAATTTCCTTAATTTTCGTGGGAACAACAAACTATCCAAGACACAGAACAACGCAAAGTGTAGACAGACCCCAAGACAACTGCTGGAATGGCTGTTTTACTTTAAGAAGGGATTTATTTGCTTAAAAAGAAAGGAAAGTCTTTTTTATGCCGTCCGATATAAATTAGTTCTCACAAATACGCTACTGTCCAATTCTAATCATCAAAGTCTATAGGTTGATGGTATTGAGATTAATTATGAGTTGAGTAACGGTTTGAGCAGGCAATATAATTTGCAATAATGAGTAGTGCTCATTATTTCTCTTCCATTCAGGTCCTGAACCCTGTGAAAATCATTATGTGGGGGAAATCAGAATGAAGGGGCGCTCTTTAAACCCAAACCCTCCAGGTCTCATTTGCTAATAAAATTCACAGAGGTCACCACCGCAGAAAAGAACGGCGGCCGCTTTGGAAATGTCAATGAAGACAGGGCTATTCTCACTGTCTGCTACCAATCAAAAATGCTCTCGCTGTGAGGGTTAGGCTGTTAATGTGAACAGCCGTGGCCTCCACTCAATTTTCCAGAACTTTCCCTGTGTCCTTTGAAACATGAAAGGAGCCTGATAAAATAACAGAATAAGTTTGGGCTCTCCATATGAAGACCTGGCAGGTCTCTTTGACGGAGTCAAACCGATTCACCCAGAATCATCCATCATGCGGAACACGTTTCAGCCCCGTCACTTTAGTCAGGTGGAACAACTGACCCTTATTATGTTCCCTGGCAGCATCTTTTGTTGCTGCATGCCAATCAAAAATAATTCTTAATGGCTTAATATATCGTCTTAAAATGCAGTACGCTCGATTGCCAATCCATTCCAGGAAATGGGTCATGTAATGGGCCCCATTTGCCTGTTACAAATCCATTCCACAACAGAAACTTTACACATGACTCGCCTATAATTAGCCTTAATTGTTCACGTTATGATCACTTAGGATACAGAAAAGATACTATATGTAAATATGTCCTCCATCATGATTTCTTAACCTTGTTCATCCAAATCGATAATTTGCTGAGACAACAGGACACTTCTTCACCCCCCAAACATGCTAAATTGAAAATGCTAGTCTCTCATGCCTGGGAATTAATTCACAAATTGATCAGACTTTCTGCTCTGTTCCCTAATCATAATGGCGCTTCTCCTTAAGCTTAACCTAACCTTGCCATTGGTGGTGTGCAAGGTGTGATTTTCACACATAGTTGTGAAAGGCTCAAAAGCAACTGGCTTATGTTCACAATATGATGCCCCTCCCTTCACAACAGCAAATCCCATCTTTTGCTGATGTGATTTAAATTCTGATTAAATTTCTGATGCCCTTCAGTCAGCGGGTGTTCTCACTGCTCATAATTTAAGTGCTTAGCCTTTTTTCCCCCCCTCTTTCATTTGGACAGCACATTCGGCACAACAACCAACACTTGTTTTCCAGGTAAGACGGAGGGTCAGTTCATTACCTCCTTATTGCAATGTGATCAGGAAGGTGAAGACTTTGCCATTTAAAAAGATCTGCCTTTATCTATATGCAATAGGCAAACTCTTCCGTGTTTAAGAGTAAGCTGTATTGCCTGAAAGCAAATTGTCACCCTGTGAAGCACCTCATTCTGCCAATCCTTCGCCATTGTCCAGGTGTCATTATCAACCAAGGATGTGCTATCAAAATAAAGACCCTGTGCAACAGTGAGACAATTTTTTTTTTTTTAATTTTTCTCCGCAACATATTTAGAGCAGATGTTAAGAATAACACAATAAGTCATTTAGCTGGAGCTCCATGCGCAATTGTTCCTAGTAGAATACAAAAACCCTAATTAATCTCAGTTAGAGGCCCTTCTTTCTCTTCCTCTTGCTATTATTCCCCAGAATGAGTCTCAGGGGAGAAACAGAGCAGCAGCCTAGTACTGGCAACATCCAGGACACCAGCGGAGAAGACACAGTCTCTAACTAGCTAAGATTTACAAACCCCGCCCCCCAAAAAACAGCTTAATAGAATCGGACATCCTACCAGAAACTTCCACAGCTTTAGTCATTCCTCCGAGAGAAACAAACAAAAAAACAAAAAAATCACAAGTGTCTTTTATTCAAGTGCAACTATTGTCTTTAAAGATTCTGTTCAAGCCAATTCAAGCCCAAATATGACAGAAGTGTATCCAATTCTCCAAAGCTGAATGAGAACTCTGTGAGATTATTTTATTTATGTATTTATTTTTAATTGCTCAGGACAGATGAGGCTTATTGTAATAGCAGGGCAGACTTTGGCAGTTGTGACGGGGGTTCAGCCACTGGCCTTGGGAGAGGAACACACTGAGGATTGCCCAAGCAGACATACAGAGCCTCAAAACTGGGCTGAACCATACCAAAAGGAGCCAAGGCATGCAATCAGAGCTGCATGGTGGGATAAACAAGGCGTCTCTCCATCCAGACATAGCAATTAGGTAAGGCGCAGACCATCATAAACAACCAAGAGTTTAAAGCAATGCTTGTCTCTTCTTAAGTAACCAGAGAGGTTTTTTTTCTTGTTGCATTTCATTTCACTTTTCAGTTGTGGTACTTATTTACATGCAGGCATGGAAATGGGCCAGTTTGGTCTTTGATTGCAGTAAGAGGAAGGAGAGTCCACAGCAGGCTGACATCAAACTCTACTGCGTGCTTCTCTTGAGTAAAGTCTAAACACTAAACCACAGTGCCTCAGCACCTTCATCACAATGTCTCCTATTGATTCTTTAGTACAAATTTTTGCAGGCACATAATCGAAGAGTGTGCAGCTTTTAGTTCTGAGTGTTATTAACCTCTGTTAAAAAAAATAAAAAAACAACTCATTTTAATATCAAGCTATTTTAGTGACATTCACAGTTACAGCTACAAATGTGGTAGTTCATACAGGACAACAAAACCATATAATGCTAAAGGGCATCTGTTTTATGCTTCAGGTACAAAATGTAGCTTGAATTTTTGGATTAACAATCTGTGCACAGCAGCTATGACAAAATATTGTTTGTGCTGTCAGCGTTAATCTCGTTAAAATGACATTAACGTCATAACCACATTAACACGGCAAATCTCCGTCAACACGCTAGCGCGGTTAGCTTGCTAACGCTTTAGCGCCGTGCAGCCCGACACGCGGGGCGATCGTGGCTCAAGAGTTGGGAGTTCGCCTTGTAATCGGAAGGTTGCCGGTTCGAGCCCCGGCTTGGACAGTCTCGGTCGTTGTGTCCTTGGGCAAGACACTTCACCCGTTGCCTACTGGTGGTGGTCAGAGGGCCCGGTGGCGCCAGTGTCCGGCAGCCTCGCCTCTGTCAGTGCGCCCCAGGGTGGCTGTGGCTACAATGTAGCTTGCCATCACCAGTGTGTGAATGTGTGCTGAATGGGTGGATGACTGGATATGTAAAGCGCTTTGGGGTCCTTAGGGACTAGTAAAGCGCTATATAAATACAGGCCATTTACCATTTACCATTGGCTAACTCGCTAACAGATTTGCCGCATTAATGCGGTTATGGCGTTAACATCATTTTAATGAGATTAACGCTGACAGCACTAATATATTTTCCTTTTGTTTCCATTTCTTTCCCTCTTAGATTACCACTGGATATCACTAATATTTTAACTTTTGATACTGGCTGATGAACAAGTCCAATGTTTGACCCCCCCAAAAAACAAACTGCAGTACACTATAAAATAAAAAAAATGACAACCTGATAATCCAGTGAATGAAAAATTAATATTAATTTAGTCAAATGTGGCAAGTAATCAGCCATCCATCCATTCGCTTCCGCTTATCCTTTTCAGGGTCGCGGGGGGCGCTGGAGCCTATCCCAGCTGTCATAGGGCGAGAGGCGGGGTACACCCTGGACAGGTCGCCAGTCTGTCGCAGGGCCAACACACAGGGACAGACAACCATTCACACTCACATTCACTCGCACATTCACACCTAGTGGCAATTTGGATTATCCAATTAACCTATCCCCACAAGCTGCATGTCTTTGGACGGTGGGAGGAAGCCGGAGTACCCGGAGAGAACCCACGCAAACACGGGGAGAACATGCAAACTCCACACAGAAAGACCCCGGCCTGACGGTGGAATTGAACTGAGGACCTTCTTGCTGTGCGGCAACAGTGCTAACCACCGTGCCGCCGGCAATAAAACAATAATATTAAAAATGACAGAGGACAGTGTCACTGGAGTTTAAACCTCAAAAGAAATCAATTTTCTTGGAAAACTAAAGTAAACCAGAAGCAGTTAAGCATCATTTAAATCATGCATCGGTAGTGGCAACACCTCTGATTGGACCGTTTGTGGTTACCAACAAATTTTAAAAAGGTACCGAGGTAGTAACGCCTTCGGTTCTCTGCTACTTCAATTCCATTTCCATCCTGGCACACCAGGTAGGATAACAATCTTCTCTCTGAGCATGATATGGTCGTTTTGTGAAGATTCATAAGTGCAAGTTGAGAGTAAGGCAGCAATCAGAGGTGAGATAGCTTTTCCACCAGTGTGGCTTTCGCCTAAATGCATTTTTACCCATCAACCCCCACTCTAGTAGCCGTAAAACAATTTCATCTGTCAAGCACACTACATTTCCCATCCCTTTCAATGTGGTCAAAGAGGAGAGATTACAATTTTGCGCAGCAGGTTGAGTGCTCACACTGTGAAATTGAGAAAGAGCTGCAACCTGTTAATTAGGCCCAGTTCAAGATGCATAGATAGAAAACAAGCCTGTCTGAAGTGTACTCAGACTAGGAGGCACAATCAGGGACACCGCTTAACCAGACATGGGATTTTAATCAGGTATGTTAAATTTAGATCATGTGCGAGGTGTTAATTTGTAGGTCAAGGCTTTCACTGTAACCTTTGCCCAGCCTCCACGTGTCACGACATTAATCAATTGCGATGGAAAAAAGGAGAGACTTCCCTTCTTTGGAAAGTAATTTCTCTGGGGCAGTTCAGCACACAGCATCCTGATATACACACAAACAGGTCTGGGCACTGGCTGCTTAAAATTAGTGAGGACCTGCTAATTAATTCCCCTTCTGTCACTGGGGGGCCCAGTGCAATCTATCTGTGATGCAGCCTTTGTGAGATCAGGTGTCAGATAGGAGGAGGAAAACAATATCCATTAGTTTGCAATGCTACCTTTGTTAGAAGATGAAAAAAGAAAGAAAGAAAGAAAGAAAGAAAGAAAGAAAGCATCATTCCATTAGTCTAACTCTTTAGGTGCCTTCTGCTCAGTGGCAGTGATATGTCTGCATTTCAAATCAAATGAAAAGCGATCAATGGAACATTAAAGAGACAAATTGTGTGCAACAGACACAAAACGCAGGGAAAGCATTTTAATGAACTTCAATATGTTGCCGACAGATAGAATTCTTCAATTAACATGGATCAGAGTGCGCTGATATCAAATGTTGCTTTTGTTTTAGTTCATGTGCCTCTCCCAAAGATTCTGTGTATCAGATACTGTTGTGGAAACAAGACGCATCAACATCCCACATCAATAAAACTTAAGGGCATGATGCGGGAATACGAGTGAGGAATGCTGAACTATTGTTTTCTCTTCAAATGCTTACAAAATTAAAGAGTAGTACCTGCTCACATACACCAACCAGCCACTACATTAAAACCGCTAACAGGCGATGTGATCGTTTTGTTATAATGCCGGGCTTTGTTTGGAAACCTTGGATTCTGGCATTCATGATGTTTGTCGCTTTGAGACTAAATCATCCATCGAAACACTGTTGCAGACGAGCACCCCTCATAAGACAGTGGGCGCTCTCAACCCCAACACCACATTGCGTAAAATTGCCACGGGTACTTGGCAAAAGGACTGAACAGGCCATACAAAAGTTGAGGGATGCTTTGACACGACGTGTAGCTTCATTTACAAGTTATACTTTAGGTTACATAGGTTATACCTTAATGTTTCAGTAGGATTTGCAGTTCTGATGTACCTTTTTAATAAACAAGTATAAATCCCGTGTAAGCCCCCAAACTCCCCCTGGAGACTCTGCCCCACTGCCCAGGTCACAAAGACTGCTACTAAAATAAAACTGGGTCAAATGGGCAACCTATCACAACGAAGTATTCTCAGTATGATGACAGAATAATTTCTTTCCTTCACTGAGCTAGGAGCCAGGTCCTTACCTGAGGGCATCCATGGATCCGATGGAGACTTCTCTCTGGTATTGACCTGCTCCCAGTCGAGGTCATCATCTCGGCCTTGGCTGTATCCACATGCTGCCAGTGGCTTCTCAAAAGTACAATCGCCTGTGACAAAAGAAAGAAATTTATATGGTTATTCAAGTTTTCCATTAACTTCCTGCTCAAATGAATGAATGTATAAATTAAAGTCGCCTATTTTTCGTCAGCGGTATTCATAATGTAATATGCCAGACAATGAGATGCATTTAAGTGAGACAGAGTGAAGGATTGCTGTTGTAGGCGAGGCACAACATACATTACCATCATTAGCAACACGGCAGTCCAATTCCACAATGACAAGTATGAAGTGTCCAAACTCCATCATCGTTAGGCATTATGTTTCCAAACTACACCACCATCAGGGATAAATTGATTTATTTTCCTTGCCGACCGCAGAACTTTGCTGTTCATGCGCTCTTACTCCACAAAGCCACTCTAATCCTTTTTACAAGCTGCTTGCAAAATGACAGCAAGCAACCATTAGGGCCAGGCTTCACCCGGGCTTGGCGTGTGATCGATGAATACAAATACCCCTTTATTCCTCACACCTTAAAGGCCACACAAAGAAGTGAGAGTTGAGCTGCCTCCTTCCAAAAGTGCTTTTCAACCCACTCATGAATCTACAAAGAAAAAAAAAAAAAAAAAAAAAAAAAAAGCCTAAACAATATTTGGCTGGAAAGAGTCAAAAACGTGAACTGGAAAGACTATTTTAAAACCACGTTTCGTCATTTTCAGAGACAGCAAAGAAATTACACAGCGCCGCTTCAGATGATTACATTAGGTCTCTGTTGATAACAGATGTACAGCACATTATATACCGCTCCTCGCCAGAAATGAATCCAAATGGCAAATCTGAGAATGTTTGCTGGCACATTGTTAATAAGTTTCTAAACACGGATTACATACAAATTTTATTGCCTCTGGGAATGTCCTTTGAGCCAGAATCTATGCTAGGCCAAAACCAATATCTCATCTCTTACAAGCTCCCTCTGACATTCTGCTGCATAAAGGCTACGAGCTGGGGCTTTTGTTTTCCCATTTATTTCTCTGGTGACATTTACAGTACATGTGCAAATGAGTGGCCAAATGAGGAGAACACAGGATAATTAATACCTAGCTCCACAGGGCAACAGCTGATGATATATTTGTTGCTTTGTCTGTTTTTATGAGGGGGCAGACATAGAAAAGGAAGAGACTGCCAAAGTATCACAGGTAATAAAAAAAATAAAAAATTGTTGAGGCATTTTGAGAGCTTGCCCAGAAATTCATTCCCTTGTTAATGAGAGACACAGGCCTTATGGTACCGGTTCACTAGGATGTACCGCTGTGGTGAGACTGGAGAAAGAAATCTAGCAGACCTAATCATCTGCTTTACAAGAGCTGAACCAGGAAACCTCAAGCCAACTGTGTTGGACCTGCTGCAAGCATGATTTGCAAATGCCTGACACAAATGGGCTAGTGTTGAGAAACATTGCGTTTGCCTGGGTAAATTATAAGATACAAGCTTTTTAAACCCAATTTTTATGGTTTTAATTTGATTTCACGTATGAATCTATACCTAAGGTTTTATGTCAACGTGACCACTGAACAAGAGTTACAGATATAACTACAGTTCTATGAATTGTGGATGTTACAAGGATAGCAAGACTTGCTTACAAGGACTTTGGAGAGACATTAGCATTTTACAAAGTTTGAGAGCAGCTAAGACGTAACAGTCAAGACAGTCAGATACTGTATGATAAAGAAAATTAACTAAATACTGTTCATGAGTTAAAACATCAAACCAGAATTAAGCTAAGGTTATTTGAATTTTACAGGAAGGCAACAAGTCCAGGAGATATTACTATTTTGCAGAGGTGTGGACTCGAGTCACATGACTTGGACTTGAGTCAGACTCGAGTCATTAATTTTATGACTTTAGACTTGACTTGAAAAAATGTTCTAAGACTTGTGACTTGACTTGGACTTTTACACCAATGACCTGGGACTTGAATTGGACTTGAACCGGTTTACTTGAAAAGACTTGATATTTTACCCCAAATATAAAATTTAACATGCATATTATATAGAGATTGAAAATGTGACGTCATTCACGGGTAGAACCGCAAAGGATTCTGGGAACTCGTGGCAAGCGGTACTAGCGCACGCAGGCTTTCAATTGAAAATCAGTCACACAGCGATAAAAAGAAACACAAAAATGTCAAGAAGCTGTTGTATTATTAACTGCAATAGCCGGTCGCATGACAGCCACGGGAAGCCGACGGGTAAAGAGATCGGTTGTTATCGGATTACGTCGTTGAAGAGAAATTGTTCGAGCCATGTTTCCGAAGTAACAAAGACGCGACGGATGGCCTGGATTGCAGCCATTCAAAGACAAATATAACGTCCCAGAACACTCCAGCTCACAGGTTAGTCTGCTCCAAGCATTTACACAAAGGTCAGTCTGCTGTTGTAGTTAATGCGTCATTTTCATAACATAATTGGTGATATAGGTTACAAGCAAGTCTGGCGCTGAACAGAAATTGTCGCGCTATGCTCCTTTGTTTATTGTGCATAAATAGTGAATTGTCCTGACACAATATTGCGTTTCGCTTCTGTTATTATGGTACATTGACAAAAACATATACTTTTATTCACAGGGTAAAACAGGTTTTTTGTATCACTAATTGCCCAGTACGATTACAGCATACAGTATTATTGTCACTGCTACATTTCTGTGATGCTACCAGAAATTATTTCCACTACTAATTAATTACCGTTGAGCTCAAAGGTCCTATTAATAAACGGTTAACAATGTGTATTTATGAGACGATTTGTGAGACTGGTAAACTTATGATAGTACGATGGTCTTTCGTTCTACACGGTGCATTTCAAGGTCCTGCACCCATCCGTCGGTAAACTGTACCTGGGCTTGTTGCAGTGACCTGAAGTTACTAAACTTCATGAGTGTATGCACTCACTCCAAGAACCGTATAATTATAAATATGCATATAAATATGCTACGATGAGATAGCTGACTTCATCTAACTAGCAAATGTTGTCCAGGCTACGTTGGTGATACAGTTTTTTTTAATGTGTATGATATTTTTGTGCATACAGTATTATTGTCACAGCACGGTGGTTAGCACTGCTGCCGCACAGCAAGAAGGTCCTGAGTTCAATTCCACCATCAGGCCGGGGTCTTTCTGTGTGGAGTTTGCATGTTCTCCCCGTGTTCGCGTGGGTTCTCTCCGGGTACTCCGGCTTCCTCCCACCGTCCAAAGACATGCAGCTTGTGGGGATAGGTTAATTGGATAATCCAAATTGCCACTAGGTGTGAATGTGAGTGTGAATGGTTGTCTGTCCCTGTGTGTTGGCCCTGCGACAGACTGGCGACCTGTCCAGGGTGTACCCTGCCTCTCGCCCTATGACAGCTGGGATAGGCTCCAGTGCCCCCCGCGACCCTGAAAAGGAGAAGCGGAAGCGAATGGATGGATGATATTTTTGTCATGCGATTTTAAAGCTGGTCCTACAACCGCATCCAAGAATAACATGCAGCTTATCTCAGAACTGTCGGTGAAAATTATTCTTGGAGCTAGGTTTAATTGAGCTGCATTTTATAGAGGTGCAATTTCACAATTTGTGTATATTTTCTAAGTTCACTATTTTGTCATGTGTTGAGAAAAACACAGATTTAAAAATTACATGGTCTAATATTTACATTTAGCATAACTGCAACATTATTTTTTCGTTTTTTGTTTTTTTTAAAGACTCGAAAGGACTTGAAATTCAAAGTTTCAGACTTGTGACTTTACTCGGACTTTTTCACCAGTGACTTGAGACTCGACTCTGACTTGCCTGACATTACTTGAGACTTGACTTGAGACTTGAGGATAAAGACTTGAGACTTACTTGAGACTTGCAAAACAATGACTTGGTCCCACCTCTGCTATTTTGGTCTGTTTAAACTAGATATGTAGCCAAGTGGGCGGCTGTTTGCTAAGAATGAAGTGAATGATATGACCATAGTTTACTCTGACAAGTTTGTTGTTGAATGTGCAGTCACAGACCAATTTAGCTTTAAAAACAATATTCTGATGCAAATGAATTTCATCTTAAGCTTTAGAATTTGCTCTTCAAACATTGGTCATGCATTCAATAAGCAAACAGCAGGTACATCTCTCAAAAGATCGAACACAATGACAAAATGGAAGACTGTTCACACAGGGATGTTTGTGAAGCAGAGCCACTAATGTTACTCACAAAACCTTTGCTTGCCCTGATGACAGGACGGACCAAAAGTAAGCATGGTTGAACATGTTGACGTTCATGTACTGTTACCGTGCATGATTGGATTAGCTTCATTCTGCTGCGATTGCTTATTTTGCTGTCATAATGTTCTGAAATAATAAGAATTTTAAAACAAAAAACAACAACTTAATTTGTGATTTTACACTCCTGTACTTTTTCTACAGTGTGTAAAGCCTGTAAAACCTGTACTTATAATTGTTCTGACCTGTAACCCTTTGCCAACACATTATGTGATTAGTGGCTTTTGAATATTGATCCCAAGTCTTGCCTCAAAAAGAAAACTGATAAATCATAAGCTATTTAAATTTCATCCAAAAAGAAAAAGTTACTGCTCATGAATGATAATTTAGACCTTAGAGGGTTTTACTGTGAAGCATCAGTAACAGGTGGCTGAAAACTTCAATGACTAGCTGAGAATCTTGGTGAGCAATACTAAAAATCATTATCGGTACGCTCTTAAGCAAAGCTATTAACATGCATCGGCTCACTTAAAGCTGTTCAGTAACTGATAAAAAGCTGTGGTCGTCCACGACCAGCGACACTGCAAAACTCTAGGCGTACGCAGGCAGTGCTGGAAAAGAGCATGTACTCCATTGCTCACTCAACTTGCACTCTAAATAAATAAAAATGCCTGCGTTGCCAAGATGTAACTTGGAGAACATAACATGATTAACATGATTCTTTGGCTTCAGCGTCACAGGGACTGGCTCCGTTCCATCAATATTTTGACTCGATAGTTCCAAGATCCTTCACTTTGTGCCACCCACCTTCTTCTCACAGCATGATGGAGCTCAAACAAATCAAAGAGGTGGCTTTTATTGGTGTTTGATATTCAAATCGATGGCGCTGACGAGGAGAAAAATATATTCCGAGTCAGTGGGAGAGGAGCGAGGATTTCGAACACTGAAGAAGAAAAAGGCCATTTAAAAGAAGATAAAGTAGAAACCCATTTCTGATTTAATTCTAATGGGTTTATTTTATTTTTTTGTAAATGCCACTGCGTTTAATAATAAATCAGCAGAACTGGGAGGGGGCTGTCTGAAACTTCATCTTCTTCAAAAGACATCATTAACAGCTCCATTAATGATTCTCATGTTGCCCATTTAATTTGAATAACAAAGCCATTAAAAACCCTAAACATCCAGTGCCATACATTTGCAGGTGGATGAAATAAACCATGAGCATAAATACAACTTATATCTATAACACCACTTCACACAAGGATGGTAATCTGTCATTTTTAGCAGCATGTGACATAAGAAGTTTATACAATAACAATTAAAATGACTATAGTTTAAGAATAAATTACAAATATAATGGTAAATAATAATGTAAAGGGGTGATACAGTCTCCCTGCAGCCATGTTTCCTGATTAACGGTCTCTGGATTTGATATTTGAAAAGAGCGAGTGGAAATAACCTACACTGCTTTCTCATTGACAATTTCAAGGTGTCATTAGGACAGGGTAACAGGGTGTGGAACAAGCAATGAATCAATGTTAATTGTTTTTATTGCTGCACAAGCCATTTGGTATCATATTCAGTATTGGGAAGTCTCCTATAATACCTACAAGTTGTTATTGATATGCTGTGAGACTGTTCTTTGCTGATGTAAACATTAAAGCGTCTCGTCTTTACACGGCTTCCTTGAATATGTGGCTTGACCACTGTTGATGCCATAAATAAATAAAAAAAATAAAAAAAATAAATAAATCACAGAGCACATGTTGAATGTCATCAATACAAGCAAGTGCTTCTGAGTCAACATATTGTAACACATTCATGCAGATGAATGCTTCAGTCAATAGCATCATAATAGTTCTTCTCTCTGTAGGAGGTTTATATCGCTGCCAGTGTGTGGCACAACCCCCATATAATCAGCCTCGACAGCTGCTGAAACAGATATCCCAACGAGAGGCTGCCAACTCTCTGAAGGAGATTTAACTTTCAATAAAAGCGTCTATGAGGTGTGCGTAGTCTGGGAGTACAGATGAATGTGCTCCACCCTGTCAACATTCCCCTTTCAAGAGAAGCAGGCAGCTTGAAGCTAAAAAAGGTGGCCCTAGATATGTCATGAAACAATTTATTCCTGAGTGAGAACACACAATAGTCTTTATATTCTCACGCAGAGTGCATTTCAAAGAAATCTATCCATCTTTTCCTGGACTGAGCCAGAGGCCAGAATCAATACCTCAACCCCTCAATGCTAGAGCCAATTTCTCCTAAAGATTTTCAAGTCAGACTTAAAAGGCCTTTTGTTAGTGCACCTGTAACAAAAGTAAACTTTCAGCATTAAAAGCTCTATGTGTGAATGGAAGTTTAGTACTGTACTGAAGCACTATGCGCACATTGCTGTGATTGCAGGCGAAGGAGTGTGGGAGGGTCTGCGAGGGTGATAATGCAATACTGAGACAGTACATCTGTGGTAAAGCATTAAATACTTAATGTATTCAAAAAATATATATATAAAATATATAAAATATATATACAGCTCCACAGTGAGATTGTACACGGCATTCTTGTGTTATGCTACATGTGTTTGTGTGCAAGATCAAAACTCTTTAGTCTGTTTATTCTGATTGGACTGTCTTTATTACTTGGCATCAAATTCTGGGAGGCTAATATGATTGTGACAGATGATCCCAGTCTCAGACTTCGTAAATATTCTTAATAATCTATTACCTTCAACAATCATTATGCATCCAAGCTTTGTTTAATTGTATAAAAACTAAAAGTGAGAAGTGGTGATTTTCTAGGCTTCTGAAATACAGATTGTTGCTTGGTAAGCCAAGAGTGTCCTTGTCCTAAGGCACAGGTGTCGAACTCCAGGCCTCGAGGGCCGGTGTCCTGCAGGTTTTAGATGCGTCCTTGATCCATCGCACCTGATTTAAATGACTAAATTACCTTCTCAACATGTCTTGAAGTTCTCCAGAGGCCTGGTAATGAGCTAATCATTTGTTTCAGGTGTGCTGATCCAGGGTGAGATCTAAAACTTGCAGGACACCGGCCCTCGAGGCCTGGAGTTCAACACTCCTGTCCTAAGGCGACTGATAGAACTCTGTAAGAAAACTGAGAATTGTTCCTTTAAAGTTAGTTTTGTGGATTTTACTTCTGTTTGTTAAGTTTTTAGCAGGACTGTATATTAACAAATTTCTGCTCTGCAATCTTGACTTGTATATACCATGTTGCAAAGCAAGCACATTGCCAATTGTGCCATTATGATCTAATTCATCAAACACAATATCCTCCCAGAGAGGATAGCGACCTCTTTTCCAGCAACACCACCAGTCCAGTCCCAGTGGCGGATATCATTGCCGCAAGACCTTCTTAGCCCCTCTGCCAATTCTGCAATTACCAGCTTTCCAACCTGTTCTGTCATGCCAGGAAATCACAGGTCTGCCCTTCGCCCCAATCTGCCTGAATGTCTGCACTTGTTTTAACAAACATCTTGTCTGCTGGCATCCCCGCAGACTGAAACCAGAAGGCAATCTTGGGTAATTTAAAACCAATGTCGACTATCTTCCTCCAACGCGGCCAGTTTAGAGCTTCAGAATCCTGCTGCTAAACCCCTTAGAGACTGATAGGCCTTTTCACTCTGGCCCTATTTCACTTATCTATTGGCAGCTCCTGCCAAGTTCTATCTCTGCGCTGAATTGCATGTATATATACACACACTATCTGTTTGGGGACTTTGAACTGTGGGAAGGGATTTAGACAATCAATCTCAATATCATTATCAATCACGTCTCGCTGTTCACCACATTGATTTGGGGGGGAAATAAAGAAGTTGGAGTGTAGATTTTCCACTGATAATCTGCCCAAAGAAGCCAATGTGCTTGTCAGCGATGTTTTGCAAAACACAACCGACAACCCACATCTACTGCAAACGAACAAAACTTTCTGTTTTTCGTTGTCCTGATTAAGACAAGCTATGAACATTTTACTTTGAAAATACCATTCAGAAATTCATTATTTAAAAATAAATCTTTGGCACTATGTTTAGTTCAAAAGGCTCTCGTTATAAAAAACTTCTTTGGCTTCTCTGCATATTTTTTTCCCTCCTTGTCAACCAAATATCAACTTGATGAATGTGCTTTACATCAGGGGTACAACATAGTTCCTGATCAAATCCACCCTTGTGCGCAGATAGATGTACATTGAAGATGACAGGCAGCCTTCTCCTTAGATATGCTAAATTTTGACAGATGATTTTCAAGTTGCATGCCAGCACAGGGCTTGACGTTCCCTTCCACTGCGCCTGTCAAGAACTTCCAGTAAATGACTTCAAATCCATCTCCATTCTGTAAAACCTGCCAGGCACCAATTAAGATGAATATGGATTCTAACTCAGAGACATGGCAGATCCTTATTGTCATTTTCCCCTAAGTAATAAAAATGAGGACTTCAGGTCTGTCTGCATGGAAGTACCCTGTGGTGATAACACCAAACATTATGCCTTTTTTCTTCCCTAAATTGAAATCTGAATCACAGATACCAGAAGTTTTAAGGGAGGCTAAGGTTAACTTAAGTTAAGAGATAGCAGAAAAGCCCACAAATATTTAGTATCAGATTCAATCAATTCTGGAAGAAGACAAGTACCTGCTGCGCGTGGTATTTATTTTACACAGAGTGTGGCTTCATTCCAACTCCGACAACAAGTTAACAATGGCTTCTCTTCCAATTGTTCCCAGCATCCTCATTTTTGCTTCCAAAACAGAGAGAACTACAGTCTGTCTCAGTGCCTCAGCCCTCCTGAGAGAGAGTGAGAAATAGGCTTTTTCCTATCCTGCTTAATGCCTGTTGATGCACTGAATGAGAGGGGGAAATAGGCTTGTTTGGCTCCCTATTTTCTGGTGTTCAACATGCTCCCTGAAATGATACGGTGACAGAGCATAAAAGGCGCTTTATTAAAATCACTGTTTATATTTGTTGCGCTGGTTCAAACCACAGAGGAGAAGCAGTATCGTGGGTGATGAGAAGCTGTGAAAAATGCTAAGACTTTATTTCGCAGATATCGTGGATTTAAAAAAAAGGAAACAAAGAAACATGCTGCTCTGTCTGAATGCTTTGCCCATTGTCGATGTGTATCCGCTGCTGCAGACTTGTGAAGAAGGTTTAAAGTGGAATTAACCCTCTGCATTGATTCACCACACGGTTTTGGCTCAGTACTGTAAGACTGGAAATTAAAACTTCCTCCAGCTTGGTTTCACATTTGATCCAGGTGTGATGGACCACTGGTCTGAGCTTCAATCAATGGGGATAGTATAGGAGGTAAATTCTCCTTGGTTTACAGCAAAAAAAAAAAAAAAGAAAAAGAAAAAAGGAGGCCCTTCGGAGGAGAAAAGGAATAAAATCCTAGTCTGTGTTCAGTGTTAAAAACCCCTTGGCTCGCTGCAATATCCCACAGTGGATGACCCTTTACACCGAACCCCTTCAATCCTCCCAAAACCTACTAAGTCAACAAACCTTTGAATTCTGCCTGAATAGTGCAACAAAGAGGATGAAATGCTAATGTCAGTATCAGTAGCTTTCCCCTGTTCTCACAGAGTTTCCCTGAGTCTAATTTGTCAAACATGCAAGTAACAATGCCAGAAATTAGCCCAAAGGGAAATTTCCTCCAGAGGAGAGAATGATTATGTTTGATCATGGAATAAACAAGAACATTAACATGCTTTGTTAGTTTTCCAGAACTGGAACAAATGCTTGTTTTTATGTGTAGAGGAGGGAATAATTCAAGGTTGAATGTCAAAGAATTAGGAAATCACTAAAGCTAATTAGAAAATGTAGAAGAATAAAAGAAAGGTTGAATCAATCCCTCTTGAGAAGGAGGGAAAATCTAGGCCACGAGGCAACGCTTGTGCATTCAGGCAGACTTATCAGCTTGATGAAATATCATTGCTTTGCTCTGCGTCGTGACATATCGTCAATCACGCCATACGCAGCGCGTTTAATCCCTCGCCGCACAACCACGTCATGCTCCGAACCCCTGATTAGCATGCACGCAGGCGGCGCACAGGTGGAAAGCTGATGCCTGCCCAGGTGAAAGGTTACGGCGAGGATCTGAGCTCTGCCTTGACAGGTGTGGCTGAGGAGATTTAAATCCCAGAGGGAGCTTTTTCAAAGTGCCATCTTAGGGTTTTCACTCACAGACTTCAAACACATTCGGACCCTTTGTCTCTCTACTGAAGCCCCATAAATCAGGCACCTGAAAGGAAAGACTCACGGTCCAGCTTAATCCTCTTGGGTCAAGGGGGGAGCCAATATCAGGCCAGCTTTCAAAGCATCCACCTTGTTCTTGTTGTGCTTGGCAACAGGAGGGCTTACATTCTAGTTAGTGTGGATCTCAAAACAAGTGGGAGGAAACACGTCTTACTCTGTTTAACTACAGTCTGAGTTCTTACAGACATGACATTTAAAACAATGCAGATAATTAGACGAATAGAGATCACCAACAGCAGTTACCATGACATTTCTCTCCTATATGAAAAACCTATATGATGCACCTGAATTTATCCTGGGAGCCTAAAGCCATTTCTGTAAATGACAGTACAGCTGGTTTCCACTGTGTGAAAATGCTGCCCATGATCACAATGATATTGGCAGTAAGATTGTTTCAAATAAGGCACCAAGTCAAAGATAATCACAGAAGCCGAAAGTTGTAGCCAAATGCAGCGAAGCCTCGTTAAATGTGTTGGATTTCATTCATGCCAGGTCCCATAATTTCATCATGGACTGTTTCACTTTAAATTCAGCTCAGGTTATCTGCCAAAATATTACAAAATTTATGTAATTTGCTGTTCATAACTTGTATAAATCATATTTATGTACGATCGCATGAGGCTGGTAATATACCATGACCAATCCACTTAAAGAAATAGTCATTGTGTAAACAATAACAGTGGAAAGGAGCCTGAGTGCAAGAGGAAAAGATCAATACTACATACATCTCCTGCATATGAAGCTGCAACAAGAAACCAAATAGCTTAGCTTAACATGAAAACTGGGAATAGAGAGAACAGCCTACTATGGACGCACTGTATTGATTAGTAACTTTAGAAGTGGCAGGTGCATTTTGTTTCCTTGGACAGAGCCGTTTTACGCCAAGATAACTGTCTACTGGGAGTAGCATCATTTTCCATTATGTTGGTCTTCTCATCCAAGTATTGACAAAAAAGTAATTTGGCATTTTTTCATCCCAAAATATGAAAATATGACATAAATGATAAACTCCACTTAGCAAGATTAGTAACCAACCAATGGCACCCAGAAATGTTTTTTCTATTAAACTTATTATAGGTTATTTTAAGTGTATAAAACCCCAAATGAATAATCACAAAGGTTATAAATAATGGGAAAAGCCTACAGTATATATTGTGCATAGTAGCTTAAAACACATCAAAATAAAAAATACCATGCATATTTATTTTTAAACTACTGTTAACAAGATAACAAAGCCTCTATGCAGTGAGCAACAAAATAAAGTATTTTCAGCTGGTTTGTTATCAGTTCAGACAGTCAAGTGGTATGAATAAGTCAAGGAAACAAAGGAATTCCCCCAGTCTCATTAATATTATTAATTTTTAAATCCAATTATTGTATGACTGCTCATGACCTATTTTCTGATTTAAGTGTCCTATCAAAACCTCGCACATCACAGAGCGTAGAGCAGCCTTTAATGTTTTAGATGAATCTTGAGCTCCTGCAGAGTGTTCCTTTGGGAGAGTTTGGTCTTCCAATCTTGACCGCCCTCTGTCTTGTACCATTCAGGAGAATACTACAATTTAGCGACCACACCATGAATGACTGCGAGCATTAGATGTTAAGAGTACAGAAACGTCTCAGACACAGCACCGCTCGTCATGTTGCTTGGCAGTATTTTTCATTAACAGTGAGAAAAATGTTCCTATAAAGTGCAGGTTCCACAAAATAATGGTAGCATAACTTAAATAAAATATAATTTATCAAAGTGAATTTAAAATTTAAAAAAGAAAAATAAATAAATTTGGAGAACACAAAGCAGAAACCACAGTTATATTCAGTAATTCTGCTTCAAGCCAAGGCCCACAGAACCATGCTAGTCTTTAACCACGTCCACTTACATCTGCCGTCAAAACCACTACAATTAATTCGATTTAAACAAAAAACCCATATTTAAGAAAAAGGGGTCAAATTAGTCCACATCACAACAGGAATACTGGGCTAAGTACAAATGAGTTACGATTTCTTTTTTAAAGTGTCAAGTGTCTTAACTGTGTGATGCTTTGATTGCCATAATCACTGAAAGTGCTTCCTGAGGAGCACTTAACAGGCCAGAATTGATAGAAAGAAAAAGTCTAAAGGGAACATACTGTACATGACGTGTATTTAAGAGCTAAATCACTGAGCCATTTGGAAATAAGCAGACAGACCTGTGAAAGGGGGGAGAAAAAAACTAGTACACAGGTTTTTGGGGGGATTTTTTTCGTACATTTTTTTTGGACCTAGGACAGTAGAATACAGTAGACTGAGGGGTAAAGTTACCAAGCAACAGCAGTACATACACTAGCAAAAAACAAAAAACAGAAGTTTCATTTCATTTACACAGCTATTTTAATCAAACAAAAAGTATCATACATAAGAATGACCTTATTTACATTAGCAGACAAACTAGCTTGTGCATGCCCATGATTAATAAGGATACTCTGAATGACTTGACATTCATTGCAGGAGTTCAGTGTCAGCTTAAAGTCTGACCCATATGCTATGAAACTTTAAATCTTCTAACACTGCCATGGCAACTGCGGTACAAATCAGTATTAGAGAGCTGTGTTGTTTTTTGCTTTAAATTATACATCCATTAACACTAAAAACCCAGACAGCATTCCTAATTATTATTTTTTCCACATTCAATTTTAGTGATAGTTTTGCGAGTAATAGCTTTCATCTAACATTACCACCACTGGCAAGTGGACAGTGACACACATGATGGGCTTATAGGTTAAAGAAAAATAAAAAAATAAAAAAATAAATCACACTACCAAGCTGCTGGACATGTCAAGGCTAATCGTTTTGTTATACTGTATTAATACTGGCTGAAAACAGAGGTTTTAACCACCAGCCACTCAAAAACACTGATTTATTATGGGTAAAAATAATGACAATGCTGTAGATGCAGATAGTTACCTGCACTGATCGATTGCGAGCAAAAGCACAAACACCTTGTTTGCCTTGCCAAATAATTGATCGTGTCTGATCATGAGCCTTTTCCTTTCTTGCACTAGCTTTGAGACAAGCAAAAAAATAAAAGGATTGCTGTCCTGTTATCTAGTGAGGTTATGCAGACGTACATACCCGGCTTTTTTTTTTGGGGGGGGGGCAGTTCATGAATCCGTTGCACCTGCTTTTGTTTACTAAAGTAAAATACATCAGGTAAATGTGAGTGCACACTGCACAGCGTCTTATTTTCAGTTAGTTATTTATACCTCTTACCAGCAGCAGAGCACTTTATTTTCAGTTGTTTAAGTGAACTTTGAAAAACTGAAGTTTAACATGTTTTATTTTTTTTACAGAATGAATTCAGTAATTAGAAACCTGTAGCAACTCTAAACTTGGACTAGAAGCAAATGACTTCATAATACATCAGCTGGCATTGACACTTGAACATTAAAGGCATTTTTAAGTAGGTAAATCAAACTTTAACCATTGTCAAATAAATATGCTAAAACTGTTTAACTAAGAAGTCGTAGGAACGGACTTTTCTTGGCAGTACCTCGAGGCTGATCCTTCATAAAAACAGTGGCATCTGTCAATCTGTCAGTCTGATTCCTCAGGTCTTTCCCAAAAAAAAAAAAACAAAAACAAAAAAACAAAAACCAACCCTACATTATTTATGGCCAGAAAGGTCATGATACTCTCGGTACTCTTACATTTGAGGAAAACGTCTCATCCAGTCAGACATCACTTTGAGCCGTCTGCTCTGCTTGACCATCCCACAGGCCTTTCGACCTATATCAGTTTGGCTAGAGGAGCTAAATCAATCATAAAAACAAGGAGAGCTGCCAAAGCTTCTTTCACACCCCAACACTGCAGCACTCACTGCCATGTTTAGGCTATTTTGACATGGTTTCAGAAATGCCACGGAAATCAAGAGGGACAATATCCAAATGCTGCAGGGCTTGTAGCTGTCAGGAGTTTAAGCATGAGAAGATCAACAAACGAAGAGAGACAGAGCATTAAAAAAAAAAAAAAAGACAGGAGATTAAACATTTAACACTAAAATCAAAAACTAATGAAATGTCTTCATGACTCATCTATGCCGAATACAAGAACAACCAGAGAAGTTTCATTTTATGTGACATTAGTCACATCATGTACCTTATCACAACAATTCCAACACCAGGTTCAGTCACGTTTACAATTGCTGCCAATTCAAAATAGAAAGAGAATATCCATCTGATAGAATTTCACTGTACAAATTAAGTGGTAAATGGTCTGCATTTGTATAGCGCTTTTCTAGTCCCTAAGGACCCCAAAGCGCTTCACACTACATTCAGTCACTCACACTCACATTCACACACTGGCGATGGCAAGCTACTAAATTAAAAAGCAATACACACAAAACAACATCCAGGCAATGTAAGATTAGTGTGGGAGAGTGAGAATGAACAGAGGATGGATCATTTGAAGGTGGGGGAGGTGCTCCATCTCAACAAAAAGCTGCTGGCTTCAGGGTTGATGAGGGAGCAGGTCTTACAGGATAGTTCTTAAAAATCAAATATGCAAAATTTTCTATCTGGCTGGCATGCTTGGACTAGACCGTTTTTGGTGCATCTTCCATAGTTCTGATGAGAATGCCTGTAGAGAGGTGTTGCTTGAGGTGATTGAAATACACAAAAATAAATAAATAAAAATCACATTTGAAACCCAGCAGCAATGGTGCTTTCTGGAAACAATGACCTTTTCTGTGAGCAGTTTCATGAAGAAATATCTTTTTGAAAAATGGTGTTCATACCTCCAGTGGAGTTCCCTATAGACTATACGACACTAAAAAGCTGCATCTGTAGCAAAGCATCTGATTTTCTCAAATAACTAAATAAGTAACTCTGCAAATCTGTAGCCAATCCAGAAGGTTCTTAAACAAGGTTTCCATAGCTGGGTATCAAACAGGGTTGGTAGCCAGAAACATATCAACATATTTAAGCACCATGAAAGACATTCACCCTGGAAGTGAAAAAAAATAAATAAAAAAAAATCCTATTATATGTACACATGAAGGCTGGAACGTATTTAAAACGAATACTGAAAGCATGACACAAACATCAATGTTGCAGTAGAAATTTATGATCAGGACATGTTACCCAAATCTCACCTGTGGTAAATATGATTTTTGATCAGTCATATTTTTTTCTAAAGTATGCTGAACCATGCTCGGGAAGTTGACAAAAGAACAAAACAGTACATTCGAAGGACTCTAAAACCCACTGATTTTCACCCATAGGACATATGGGTGAAAATCAGTGGGTGGAGGAGGAGGAGTTGGAGTTGGAGTTGTATGTAACTTGATGTAATTTGTAAGTCATCCGGATTGCTGTTTTAAAGCCTGATAGGGCCAGTAACAATGTGGCTGATATGCATCCCTAAAAAGGTACAGAACTTGGAGATGATGGTGATGCTGACTTTTTATAGCTATAACTGTATATTCATGAAATTTAAAGATAAGAGAATAGGTTTTACATCTGTTTGTCTGTGTATAAAACTTAAGAAATGATCCTTTAATAATGATTTTGTTGCCTCAGATGGAGATTGGAAGAAAACCAGGGAGTTATTTAACATCTGTGAATATTTAAACTAACCAGGAAGCTTTTAATTTAACCTTGTGTACCCCGCTTCCATATGGCAGGAGGAATCTGAGAAAGTACACTTGTGATTATACAAAATATGGTCAGCAAACGTTGCACTGGATATTACTCCAACACCCAGATGTTTAGGCAGGAAACCGACAAGCAATTTTACACATGACCATCTGTAGTGCTGACCCGACACTACAGTAAAAAAAGAAAAAGAGGAAAAGAAAATCTGTGCAGGCTTGAAAGCCTCTGAATTTGCCTCTCCAGCAATTAAAGCTGTTCTTACTCCAAACATGGATCCTGCAAGGAACGAACACTGGAATCTTCTAACTCTGCCACTTGGGACAAACCACATGCATACAAATAAAAAAAACAAACAAAAAAAAACAAAACAAAGAATGCACAAAACGCTAACTTACCCGACAGATTGAGTGAGTTTGCAAACTTCCTAAACTTCGAAATGACAAATCTGAATATGATGATAACATATTCAGAGAAACATTTGCTCCTTGAAAGGAAAAGATGAACATTCGGCAGCATTTCCGAAAATGTGCGTGCATAAATGTATTATCCATCCTGTGCATAAAATTTACAAGCTGTGCCTCGTTTTGACATTCACAAGCTTAATTTTCTAATGATTAAGGTGAGAAGTTGCAAAGTAAGCGGTAAATTTACTACTGGAGCAATTTTGCGGATTGTGCCTCGAGCTTCAGCGCTTAATGAATTAGATGTGTGAAACTTTTCAAGAGGCATCTTCCATTTCACACACACTTTTCATTAACCTGTAGTTCATTCATTATTGCAGTGGGTGTGGAGCAAAGTAGCAGCCACAGATATAATTGTGTTATCGAGGTTGTAGGGCTGTGGCTAATTACTGACTGAGAACACAACATAGGCGCTTCAGACATCAGTCTGATGGAACAAACCACAATGGCTTGTGACAAGAGCCGTCTTCCCTGAAATTTCAGGAGAAGACATGATAGCACAGCAATTCATGACTCATAACTGAATCACATCATCTCCATAGCATGGAAGATGACAGAGGGACACAGAAATAAGTCAACAAGTTTTCCATTGCTCGACTGAGAGACCAGATCTGACAGCAAACGGCTAAAACGGGAAGAATGTTTTACAACAAGTCAAAATTAAGCTGTATTTTAATCACCGTGTTCTACGAGTCCAAAGCAGTTTGTTGTTGTTATGCTGGTGCCGCAACACAGCGGTTAACACTCGCATGCATGAAGTGACCTGGCTGTGGGCCACAGAGCTTTTATGGTCTTATTTGAACTAAGCTGTTTACTCAAGCCTTTGATACTCTGCAACTGGGTCTTGTCATCAGCACGGTGTTTCCATAAACCTGCAGTGCCTGTCCACAAACTGAAGAGTTTATAGCACTATGTATGTAGTCAGTAATGTAAAGAAGATCATCTCAAGTGAGTAACATCTTGGTTCCATGGTTTGAACGGCTTAAAAATGCCTCGCTAAACTACAAGAGTCTACCCCATCTACTCCCAATTCCAAAATTCACAAAACACAATGATCTGCTGCCAAAGTTGCCCAAAGGTCCAGTATCACTGAAGATGACAATAATGCTATATAGAGCTATTTAAAACTACGTTTCTTAGTACCTCTGTGTTGACAACATATGGGCCTGTAGGGAATTATACACAGGGAACTCCAAATATCACATTATTTTATTATGACTTTGTAATGTTTATTACAGTAATAACTATTTAATTACATGTATAATGTCCTGAATGAATAAAACTTTGTTTTTGGAAAACAAAGCAAGCATGTGATCAAAAACCTTTCACTTGATATTTATTAGAAAACTTAAATGAATGAAAAAAAAATGCTACAAATGTACCACAAAAGTAAAAAGAAAATTAATTTTACTCAGAATTATGTTAAGTTTATTCAAATGGGGTTCAATAGGGCCAGTAACAAAAAGCTGCACTTTGTATTTAATTTCACTGCATCACAAACTTCTCAAGTATGTTTTAAAAGACCAAAGAAGACAAAGTGAATATACAGAAAATAAAATACTCTTGCTTTAAAAATAAACACTGTCCAGGGAGTGAACTGCCTTGATGGAGGTTTGTGCTCTTGGAGCACTTTTTGTTTTTGTCTGCTTTTTTTTTTTTTTATTCAAAAGGGCACATATCTATGCAGCTGGGGAACGCTTAAAATATATAAATATCCAAGCAAAATCCAAGAAAAAGAAACAAAAACATGTTTGCTTGTAAAGTTTTGTTGGCTGTATCTTTCCAAATTGACTGTTATATTAATATCCTACATTACCCATTTGCAGACAAACACAACGACATTTCCACTTGACCAGGTTAGGAAGATAATATAGAGTTAAATTAAGTCATTAGGTAGAATATACTTTTTATGCCTAAAAACAAACAAACAAACAAAAACAGCACAAAGAAATAATGCAAGGGACTTAATAGTCTTCAGCAGGGTACAGAACAAAAGACCCAAGTGTCAGTGTGATACAGTAAAACAATCATTTTTCCAGCCTCATTCTGTCCAATCTGTGCTCAAGGAGTCCTTAAATTGTATTCAATTCTTCCTAGCCCTCTATTTTAAAAAACTAAATTCAAAAACATGAAGAGAGCTTATCCTGCAGCTCAGAGGAAGCCGTCTGTCACCTGGCCTCCCTTATCTTCTGGCCAACACAATGTCTGACTCATTTCGGTTCTGCAACTCCACATTTGGAGCTTGTGAAAAGCACTTTCTACGAGACGTCCGCAGCAGCATATTTCCTCACAATCAAAGCTTCACAAAAGAAAGAAAAGGAGAGCGCAGACGCTGTAGAGTTATCCTCATGAATCTCTGGCAAGGTTTTTTTTTTTTCCTCCCCTTTATCATCCTGTTGACAGCTTTTCTGATTCCTATAAAACCCATCCTACACTCGTGCCTATCTTTCATTGAATTGGCTGGAGATATCTTCTCTACTGGCTGACCTTGAGAAACTGTTTTGAGCAAATTTCACAAATTTCAAGAGTGAAGCATTCAAGTTTAGGCAAATATTTTTAAACATGAGAGATACGTAGAAAAGCGGTAATAAGAATAGAAGATAGCACAAACTCTCCATCTGTCTTTCTCTGAAAAACCCCTCTGCAAAGCCCACCAGCCCCCAAAGAAGTAGAGCTAAACTCCAAGGATGACTAGTTTATTTTCTCTCTGCCATTTTTATCTCTCTGTTCACATGCTGTTCAGTGTCCATTTATCCGTGGTGAGGGCTTCTCCTTGGCAGGAACGATCACTTTCAACAACAGTCCCTACGAATCAGAGCGACGTGTCACATCATTCCAGTGACAACTAACGACTACCAATGTATCTGGGCAGGCTGCCAGTGCGCTGGGCTAAGAACAGCCGGGGGTGGGGTGGGGGTGGGGGGTGGCTTGGCGGAGAAGATGGCGGAAGTCGGGGGGGCTGCACGCTCCAAGGAGACAGAGGTTTAGCTCGCTGGTGGCAGCATCAAAACCTCACATCGCATCCCTTCCGTCAACAAAGTCCCTTACACATCATGTGTCGAGAGATTAAATCAATCTGCTTTGAGAGGGCGACTCTGATACTGTATGTCTGGAGGCTGGCTGAGACAGGAGTCAGAGTCCAATAACCTAACCTAACAGGGGGGAGGGGGAGGCAACAGAGGCATGGGGGTCATCTGATTCATCAAACTTTCAAACCCGCCTTTCTTCTGCTCATTTGTGTCATCAAGGTCAAAGCGGTCACCAAAAGTTGTACTTTGCACATACATTCTTTGGCATTAGGATTAAGTGTAAAACACACTATTCCCATAAATAAACACTAATTGGTAGCTAATTTTCTTAGTTCTTGCCTGGCTGATTCATTGCCTCTGGGCTAGTATGAATTATTCATCCAAGTGGCAAAACAGCTTTATGTAGAAACCTACAAGGCACTGCATTCATTATGCTATCATGCAGAGCAATTCCAGGCACTGACGGCTAGTATTAGAATAATATGCATATTGGATATATTTTCTTTTTTTTTTTTTTCCAGGGGCATTGGCAGGCAGTAATAGTGCTTCCGTTGGCAGGGACGGAGAGGAATGCAACGCCCCTCATGGCTGACAAAACCCCCTTGTTTTGACAGAATTGAGCGAGGAGAGGATGAGTGTTTCAGCTCTGCCCTCGTGGAGAGAGGATTAAGCTGTGTGGCCGTGCTGCCTGGTGGCGCAGCGAGCCGGTACGGGTATGTTATCATGTCAATCCTCCGTCCCATGACACCACAGATCTGCGCTGGCCCCACGACTCCAAAAGCAGCACCTGGCCTGGCCGCCGGGAACTCATCAGGCTCAGTGTTTTCCAATGGGAGCAAGGCTGCATCACATTTTTTGCAGAATCCAAAGTCTGGCCTACTGCACAAGAAGGACAATTCAAAGACATATATACTGTGAGGCTAGAGGCTTCATTCGTGCTTTGGAATAGTACTCTTTATCTGCTATCATCTGTAGACTTTGCATGTCTTTCCTTATACAAAGTTTAAAACGACAGCAGCAGAGCTGGAGTGATGACTTGGACGAGAGATGGCAAAACGCAAATGTCAGATCAAAGCAATGCGAGACTGTTAAATGGCAGCAGGCGCCTGGCCGGGGTATCAGTCTTTGCAAGTGTTCCCTGTCTCCGCAGATCTGTCTCCGTACCGGAGATGCCTTGCCTCGAGAGGCACACGTAATGTCCTCGGGCCACAGAAACAGCAAGCGTGAGGAAAAGCATGCAAGGAACATGGGTGGTTTCCTCTGCTATGTTGCTGGAAGTTTCACCCCAAGTATTTGTTTTTTTGTTTCTGAAAATTTCATTTCAGGTTTCAGATCACTTGTGCTTGTGAAACTTCTGCTACCTGAAAAATGTTAAGATTTTGTTACCAAAATCAGGTCACACTGGCTCGTGTTTTTTTTTTCTTAAAGCAGAAAAAAAGCAAACTATGCAGCTCCACCCTTCAGTATTATGGAAGTAGTACAAAATGTGGGATTACTGTTGTGCCTGGTATCATTTAAGACATCTCTGGTAAATTTGTCATTGTTTTGTTGGAACCAAAAATCACTTGTTCAGCACAAGCACACCAAGCAAGAACAAAATGATTTGTCTAATAGAGGGTGCGTTTGGAGGAATTTGCTGTTTTTCAAGTGTTCTCCTCATTACTACTGATACCGAGTGTGAGACTGTGTGCTGCCAAACATTAGTGAGCATTAACATCATTCCTGCCCACTGGGCTGGAATTCAGCCCATCTCTGGACCCAAACTGGGAGAAATGTTTTACAAGACATTCATTTTAAAAGAACCACACAATCTAAGGACAGTTCAGGTGATTATTTCTATCTTGCAACAAATATGCTGTCAAACTATGAATCTAAGACTGTGCTCGGTATATTGTGTGTTTGAGAGACTGCTTATATCCAAGGATAGTGCTCTTAAGTTTGTGTGATGCCGGAAGATGAATGAAAATGGACATTACAGCTAAGAAAAAAAAGATTCCTGGTAAAAATCGAGCCTGCAAGACAGCTGCTGCTGCCGACTTTCTCCTGTGAGATTAATAGTGTAGATATATTAAAGATGTTAAGCAAATCACTACATATTCCCAAGTAAATTGAAAAGATGTTTAAAAACTTATTAACTGGCAAAGGATAATATCCCTCCTGGAATTAGGGATTGACAGAATTGGAGCAACTCGGGTGAAACATTAATTAAGCGAAGGGTTTTAAATGTTTCACCACTGCAGCCAGCGGATTGCCTGGCATCCAGTCAAACACCATCGTGTGGGGCCTCATTGCAGACCTAATGAAAACAGAACATATTTCATACTGCAGACTTTGACTGAACTATTCAGTCAACTCATTCGTTACTCCGAGGGCAAATCTTGAAGAGCCGTGAGAGAAAGTCACACATTGGTACCGTGCAACAGTAATGAAAAATTGTGATGGAATCTAGATAAGAGTGATATCATAAATCCAGAGGCACAAACCAAAGGTGAATTTTACAGAGTAAATGTCAGCTCCTCCCACAAGAGGATAAGCCTCTGTAAGTGCTCCATAGTGCACATGTGTGTGTGCGTGCTAGTATTAGTATGAGATAAGGTGCACACATCAGAGGGCGTCCTATTTAATTTCTGAATATAGTACCTCTTTACAAGTGTGTAAGATGAACTTCCACCTCACCAAGCTACTTATAACGATTAAAATGAAATTTCAAAAATTGTCTTCTTCCCCAATTCTAGATAATGGTCCAATGAGCACACAAAAACAATGTGACCCCCTCTGCTGACCCTCTTTGTGGCAGGGAAATTGCCTCTAATGACATGCTGTAGCAGAGACACATTAAAAAGATTTCTCTTACAGTGTTGCCAATTGACACATCCTCAGAAAGATTTTCTACATGCAATAAATATGGCAACCCACTGTACCAGAGTGGAGAACGGAGAGGATAAAAAAAAAAAAAGAAAAATCAATTTTAGCCTAAAGGAATAATCTTGCATCACTCACTCTGAAACACAATGTACTACCTTGATGTGATATGACAACTATACATGATTTTGAATTGAATCTGGAGGAAATAACCTAATTTCACAGGATGGAGTGGTGGGAAGTGCTCTTAAAAGATATGCATTGCCCGGGTTGCAGCAGTACACTTGGGCATATGAAATTAGGAGGCCAGCCGTCAAAGTAACACACTTTAATTATCTTGGAGAAAATGAAATGCGCGTGAATGCATTTAAGAAAAATTAATAAGACCAATCCTAATCTATCTTTTCTGAGTCAGGTGCTCCTGGAAAAGCTGGACAATCTTTGGGGGATTTCTTCAATTAAAATTGTGGCGCTAAAGCTCAGACCTGGTTATTATAAGCCTCACCCCACCTTCGTTTCATCTTCCAGCCAAAACCACATATTTTTCTGTTGTCACTACAGAGGCAGTCACTAATTACAACTCATACATAATCTTTTATGCTAATGTTTTTTGCCTTCTTTGATCTCCCCCCTGTGGTTGAAGACAGCCAGATCATAGACTTGGGCTAAGTTTGTCACTTGAGTCAGAAGGAGAGAAGTGAAGTGGAAGGAAACCTGATTTGTTGTGATGCTTGTCAGCCCATGAGCGCAGGGGGATGTTTGATCAGGTCATTACATGTAGAGTCTAAAACAACAAGGCCAGCCCTTCCAGAGCTTTAATCACAATCTTTTAGGAAAAATAAGCCTAGCCTCAGATGTGGACCAGGGAAGATAAAGGATAGACTGGAATTTAAACACCTATTAGTTTTAGGATTAATCTTTCGTAAGCTGGAATGAAATTGCTTCTGTACCTAGTTCTTTAACTTAATGGACTGCTGGCGATATGTTAAAGTAAGCCATTCTTCTTAATGAACTTTTAGATGGCTTATATAATTCTGAGTTTCGATGACAAATAATGATTTGTGCAAGAAATAAATGAAGCAAGTACCAACCATCAGTATCGGTATGAGACCAACTGAGTAATACAACGCACACTGTACCTCATTTCCTTTCGCACCAACATAACATTAGAGCAGGCCCCTGTGGTCTTTCCTGAGATATAAACACTGCTGGAGGCATGACAGATAGAAACCGGCTGTACAATACTCCTCCTACCAACAGAGAAAGGTCAGCTCTGACACTCTGCTAGGAGCCCTCAAGCTCTTGTGGACATTGGGGAGCCAAACTGGCTCTCCGCAAGGAAGCCAGGTCAGACAGTCAGCCCAGAGCAAGACAGGAAGCACTACAGACAACCCCTGGCACTATTATCCAGCACATGGTTAAAGGGTGGCTTAATCCAGATTTTAGGAAGAAATAAAGTAATTATACACCACACATACATTTACTTGCCTCTTCTGTCCATTTGTGCAGATATTTGCATTTCTTTTGAGACGTGTAAAAATTTAGTTCATTTGAAAGCAGTTTGTAAAATAATCACTGCACTGTTTCTGCAAAGACATGTTACTGCGCATTTTTTCTTCAGTGCTGCGAGCATGCCACATTAGGTTTCACTTAATCTCTAAACAGATCTATCATTATGCAGAATATGTAGGCAAGATAAAAGTTCTTGGGCTCTGAAAGATTTCTGGTTTCTGTCTGTATTTCCTCTTGTATTCAAATACCATTAATCAGATCAGGCTTTGGTTGCATGCAGGTAAAGTGGTCAACAAAACAGCGATTGCATTTGCTAAAATGAAGTCTTATAAACAATGGAAAGAGCTGGAAATGTTCAGGTTTTTTAAATTTACTTAATGTAGAAAAAAAACCCCCAAAAACAAACAAACAAAAAACAACACTGAAGAGTAATAAAGTCTTCATGACTCAGTAATTTATGCTTACAGAGTCAGTTTAGGTTGATCATATTCATGATAAAGCACCACAAACAAAAAGGGACTATGGTTCATTCCTGCCAAACTTGACCCTTCTGAAATAACAGCCATAATGAAAGACTTGACAAGGTATAATGAAAAGGAGAAGATTGAAAAAGAATAACTCTGCCCAGTTGAAAATGTAGTTACCAGGTTACCAGAGCCATCTCTGGTCAGGAAGGAGGTTTGCATTTGCAGGATTTTGATCAGGAGAGTGTCGGTGTCCTCTCCTCCTGTGTGTTCAACAAATGAACATGACAGGCTTAATTCAGTAGTGTGAGGGCCAGACTGTCCTCTCCTCTCATCCCTCCAGTCTGGTTACTGCCTCTCTCATTCCCTCACGCCACAGTGTCACCAATTAGCCAAGGCCTAGGTTTCATTAAGGCACTGGCGTTGCTGTCTGCCGCCTTCTGTAACACCCTGATAATAAGCCTGAGATGGGTCTGCTACCTGACACACAGGGACAAGGAGGAAAAACACAGCACACACACGTACGGCACAAAGGCACAAAATACCAACCCTGCCATGCACTAGACCGTGTGACGTCGTGAGCAGCCACAGACTCACATGCTGTAAACACAGTGTAAGTGTTATACGCACAAACGCCTACATGCACGCATACTTGGATGTGGAAGATCTGTCAACCTCTGAATGCCTTTTGTTCAGACGGTTAAAGAAATGAAGGCTGAATGATGAAATGTAGAATGATAGGCAGACAGAAAAATTTAGAGGGCTGATCTCAAACCAAAGTCAAGACAGCTTCAGAACACCATTGCTAGACATAGAAGCCAATAAGGGAAAAATAAAAAAAATGTTTAAGTTCATCAACAGCAGCCTATTGTGTGCATTTAAGAGCAGCTGACAATTAAAATGGTGCCAATAGCTGCAGTTCTTGCAAGAATTCTTAAATGCAAGAATGTAACAATAAAAAGCAACATTTTTCTCAGGTTTCAAATTCGTGATTGATTTTGGGAAAAAGACTCTCACCGTTAGATTCAGCTGTTTCAAAGATTGTGATCGTGTGGTATTAATCTTGATGACAACTCAGAGTGCTAACAGGGAACATGTGACCGGCTCCAGAAAGCTTTAAAATGGATCGTGTGGTGATGTGACTTTGTTAAAATGTTCAGTTCAATCAGGGGCCATCTAACCAGAGACTTGGTAGATATCATCATTTTTTCTTTCATTCATTATTTTTCTGTTAATACAAAAAGAAAAAAAAAGGATTAACATTTGTACACCCCAAACTCATTATGGTTCTCAGTATTTCTCAGAGTCCATTCACACAACAGTAACTGTACACTTCTCTATATTTCTTCTGTAGCTTTCCAAGCTACACATTGCTAGTTTGGCAGTTTGGAGAAAGCACAGCTGGGGTAACGCCAGGTTGAAGTTTCCCCCCAGGGAAAGGAACCTGGTGGGTTGAAGGTGGAAGATTTTCAGATACACAGGTGCTGTTGAATATTAGTCTCACAGCAAGAAGTCTGAGCTCATGGGAGTGAATTATTCATCCTCACAACCCAGACTTTGCACTTCTACCTTACCAGGCCACCGTTTGATGCCACTGCAACTTCCCAGTGACTAAATAAGGCTGTGGAGCTGCTCCAGAAATGAGACGCACTGGCCTGTCCAATGGAGGCATAGGTGTCACATAAAAAATTCACTGACATCGACATTTAATTCTGCTCACGTTCATTTGGTCCACTCTTTTCTCTAAGGGCACTATTGCGTATGCAGTGGCATCCGGTCCATGTCAGTATGAAGTTGGATAAAGTAGATATACTACAAGAAAATTATTTGGACATTCTACCGTTGTCATTGTCATTCTACCACAGACAATAAATTATTTAACCAAGTCATAAAGCTGACAGTTCCTTGACCACTAGTCAAGGACATGAGCAGCTTGGATTGAATGCAAGATCTGCTGATCTGCTTTTGGGAGTTTCACAAGCTGATCATGGCTCACAAAACAGTAAGAAACATAGTGAGCTCTGCTAATTAACTGTAGCAGAATACAAGTTCATGCAAACTGATTTTAATTTTTCCTCATGCAAACATGGAGACTACATTTGCCTAGTTACGGTAAGACACCAAAGCCTGTTGCTGGACTTTAGTCAACAGGCTAAGGCAAATTGCAGGGAAAACTCAATTTACAAGTAAACCACAAACTTGGGATAGAAATCAAACTGGTTTCTTTTAAGAACAGACACCAGTTTGTCTAGCTCATTGCAAACCAAAAATTTGAGAACTGCAAAACATTGGAGATAAAGTCGTAGCAGTTTTGTACGTCTAGTACACTCACGGGTTTTCTCTTCTCAGTTTCATACTTCATACTCAGCATGCTAAACAATTGGACCAACAAGCAGAATCACTAATGGCATTTGTATTAACCTCCTAAGACCCGAACTCTTCCACGGCATGCATTTTTAATTTCTCTTTGATATTTGGGCTGATTGGGACATGATGAATGTAAAAACAAAAGAATTACAGATTTTTTTTTTTTACCTGAATTTTTGTTTCTAGAAAAATGAGAGCCACATATGAGGATTATTGTTAAATTTATTCTCTAGAAGTGTTGAGTAACATCTGATATAATGCTTTGGTCATAATCAACTGTACGACATGCATCACTGCTGTAACCTTGTTTCAGCAAGATTCACAAATTCAGGATTTAGGTCATTTTCACAAATTATGTGCTTGGCAGCTGGGGGGAAAAAAAAAAAAAAAAAAAAAAAAAAAAAAAGTCTTTGACTTGTGTGTTTTTTTTTTTTTGGTTTTTTTTGTTTTTTTTTTTTAAAAAACATTTACTTCTCAAATAGTGTTTTTTTTTTTTTTAAACATGTCCACTTAGGTGGACAACATACATTCATACTGTGTGTTGTGTTTATGTGCAAGTTTGAATAGCTGTCCACTGTAGTGACCACTATGCGCGAAGGGGTTAAACAAAAATGCTCAGAATCATGTTTCTATATGGTCAGAAATGTAATCATTACAAATTTTCTTGAAATGCAATGATAATTTGAAGCTATTACCCCCAATAACTAAATTGGTACATGCTAACAAATAGGTAGCAACTTACCAAGAACTTGTAGGATAAAACAGTCAAAACTAAAAATAGACCTACCCGCATTATAAATTACAGATATCAAAGTTTAATATGCAATGGTTTATTTTCCCATCTTTTCATTTGTTGTTATGTAGCTATTATAGCTCAAATATGGCTACCCATCTGTAGCTAGCTAGCTAGGATGTAGCAAACCTATCAAAAAACAAAACAAATATATACAAATTTTTTAATATGCCTACACACAAGAAAGTAACGATATAGTTCAAACAAACCTAAAGGGTAATAGAACAGGAAAAGCTATTTTTGCTACCCCTTCCCCATCCAAAATCTTTCTTTGTAAAATTTCTCTACAAGCGATGTTCAAAACCATTTCCCCATTGTGAATATTGTTCCTTTCAGAGATCTGGAAATAGCAAGAGAGAAATCCTCACATAGCCTTGGGATTTGCTCAAAGTCTTAGTAGAGAAGGGAAAAGATAAAATTTTTGGTAAATGTTAGTTTCCTCAGTGGGCATAATATATTCACCCAACAGACAAATATTCACACTGTGTTTCTTTTGGTTGTATCGCTTGAAGCTGTAATGTACAGAAACAGACAATCTACAGTAAAATCCTAAACTGAACAATTAAAATCATTTCACTTTAATATGATGGTTTCTTAACATTATAATAAACATGTCCCCCTAATTATTTTCTAAGTCTAGTGCTATTCATGACACCGAGGCAGTCGGATTGATGATAACGTTGCTGAAAAACCAACTCAAGCTTGAGGCTTTCCGCATTAATTATTACTCCTTCTTTTGCTCCAATACCAGTAAGTCTCCGAGACGTCGCACTCACTGAATTTATCCTCCCGGCCGGCAGCATACTATCATTACAATCAACTTGTCAGATTTTCACCGGTTTGTTTATTCAGATGTGCATTATTCCAAAAACATGTGTTTTCAACTTTGTTTCCGTTTGCAATGCAAAGCTTCCCCCACACTTCTAATGACTCCGGTGCCCTGTAATTTCTTTAGCGTGGCAAACTCTGATTACAGGGTGGGAGTCAAGCTTCGAGCCAAGCATCATCTTTTCCAGTTATTGTTTTGTGTTTGCTCCGTCTTTAACACGGGCCCTGCAGCTGTGTGTCTCAATAGTCGTGTCGATGAAGCAGTATTTAACACCAAAATGACTTAGTACAACAGTTTGCTGCAGTGCAGCCATGGGCTACTGATTTCCAGTGAATTATTTGTTAAGGCATGTCGGCATATTAAACAAGGAAAGTGCAAGAAATGTAGCTGTCATCAGTCACGCTGCCCTTAACCAAGCCGTCCCGAGAACAGCAATTAATACACTTCACTCACATCAGATTTTTACATTGGAGGTTTGCCCCTTGCTTAAAAACAAAAATTGCAGCTGACAGTAGAGGAAAAAAATGAAAAACACAACGAGGATATCTGATAATTCCAGTTCCACAAAGCTCAGGGGCATACAGGGGTCATTCACACAATCATCCTCATTTCCTGATGTTTGAGTAAGAGACAGCAGTACATCTTTTCCAGCTGTTTATTCTCACTCATTCTTTGCTCTTTTGAAGCCACAGACAATCCCCCCACCACCACCACCACCACCAACCCCCTCTGGCCCTGACAGCTCCAGTGTGACCACCCTGCGTGGTGTAGAGCGTACAGTAATGCCATTAAACTTTCCCCTGGGGAATCGGTCAAGCGAAGACCAGCTTCAGGCCAATACAAAAGAGACCCATTTGAAAAGGAGCCAAGCCCAGCCTGAGGAGGTCAGAGGGTTGTTTACAGAACAACAGTCTCTTATCGGCTGTACGCTTCCCTGAGGAGTCTCCACCGCAAACAGATAACAGCCTCCAAATAGGCGCCAGAGTGTGACCGATAGGAGTATAATCAGGTACATTCTGCTTTGGGAGGAAGAAGTGGAGGATAAGGATGGATAATAGTGTACTTGACTGTTAGTGGTGCGATGATATGCTAGAGGGGTGTCTCTGCAAGTAGGTAAATAGAAGTTTAATTTCGCTACATGTCTCCCTTCAGAACCCCATAAAAATATATGCAGTGTGGTTTTTTTCTTATTTTTTCTCCACAAGCTCATACCCTTATTCAACCGTAGCCTACCAACAAGGCCAAATTTATCCTCAGGGATCGCTTCATTATTGAACAGTTAAATGGTCAATAGGCTGAGCCAAGGCAGCTTTTAGCACAAGGGCAAATAGACATTGTAAAAGCCAATGCAAATAACTGGCACTCAAACAAGGCCTAATGCATTAATGACTGCATGACGTGCGCTAATGTGATAGCAACAGATTCAGACTGACAGTAATGGAGAATTTTGCCCCTGGTTATACTCATAAGGCCCAGACGGGGAATGGAGGAGGAGGAGGGATATACACCTGCCTACTGCCTGAGCCTTGACAGAATCCTAATAAATAAAAGGAGACAAGGTGAAACAGCAGTAGCAGCATCCCGTCCTCCTCCCACTGCCATCACCTACACTACCACCACGAGTGCGAGCAGCAGCAGCCTACACAGACAGCTTTTTGGCATGAAACGGAGTCTCCTCCAAGTTAGCAAGAGCACTTTCCCATGAAGGAGGCAACTTGAGTTATTCATGAAATTACAGAAGAAACTTTGCACATTCTCCACGACGTGACTGCAGCAGCAAAGCAGGAGCGGCGGGCGCTTTATCTGGCAAACGTGAAATTAAGCTTCAGGCTTTGGGTCAAGGCCGCACGCTCACCTGAGCCAAATATCAAAGCGAGCGCTATCAGAATCAATTTCGATTCACATAATAACCCCCGGGTTATAGGCGACAATGCTGATTGAACAGCGGATTTTGAAGATAGGTGAAGGATGAGCCCGGGTTGAGGTCAATTCAATTTAAGCGTAGAACCGCTTGCACCTGACTGCCAGTCATTTGTCACAGACAGACGGGAATCTCACAACACGAGGAGCCAACTTTCTGTTTTGAAGATAATGAGTAAAAGTGATCTGACGCCCTGTGTGCGCGTGCAGAGAAAAAAGGCCTAATGATCAATTGAGCAGCCACACTGTAATGTCCTGATTTAAAATGCTTCTCCTACTCCTCCCTCATTCCCCTCCTCCATCCCGTCACCATTAATAACAATTGAGACCCTTGGAGCATTAATTAGTGAAGATTTCCAGAGTGCCTGGATTCTCCGAGCCACCTACAACGAATGCAGACTTGTGTAAACATGATCCGCTGCATAGTAAGTTGTTGTTTTTCCTGCAAGGATTTTCTTTTCTTTAAAGACATGGTGATGAGATCACAGAATTGTTCGAGCATCCCTAACACACAAACACACTCTCTCTCACAAATACTCGCCCCTCTGCCTCTCACTCTCTCTTCATTAGGCAGCCCCTGTGTTGGCCTGTGTGCGATTCATTAGCTTTTATCCTCTTCATTTGAAGAAGGAGCTGTGTATAATTAGAGCATCTCTGTTTGTCCGGCATCCTTCACACAGTTACATCTCAAGGCATTATCATTCCGCTGCAGAGCTCCCAGATAACATTGCCACATCAGTCGCCTCGAGAATGAACTTCAAACTATTAGTGCCTCTCAAGAATGTAAATAAAATCACTTGCAAATCAACAGCTAATCATTGAGTGTGGAGTGGTACTCCAGGGATATGATGAACCATATTGGTAGACTTTACAATCCAAGATTTTAAACCATTTCTTTTGACTCAAAGGGCTCATTCCCATACTTACAGTGCAGTGTTTGTTGTTGTGCTGGCTGCATACTCCAATGGTTTAACCTCAAACTTTTTTTTTTTCCCCCAGTATGCATCCAGCTTTAATTGGAGCTTTACCCTTCTTTCAAAATGAATATGATCATATCTATCATAGTCTTTTTGTTGCACAGTCATTCAGTGTTCAGACAATGCAGATCCTAAACATACAGCGAAAGCTCCAAGAAAGCTTTTTATGGTTAACAGTGGTATTTTTTGACGAGACACTTAGTCATCCAGCCACCTCACTGAAAACCAACCTGAAGCCAAAACCCACCCACAACATGCTAGAAGTGAATTTAACTGCGATTCAGAAAAAGGCAAAAAAAAAAACAAACAAAAAAAAAACAAAAAACACACACACCACCAAGTGTCTGCTGACATTCGGGGTCTTTGCTTGGAAAGCATTTTATGCCAATTGCAGAGATGCCTGTCAGGAATTATGTTCAGTCTTTACAAGCTCTCCATTAGGGCAGAAAAGGTATCAAACAGATCCATTATATCTGGTACCAAACAGAATA
>NW_024582439.1:1651446-1653887 GCF_018398535.1 Haplochromis burtoni
TTCATTGAGAACATGGTTGTTGTTCAATAATAAAATTATTCCTCAAAAATACAACTTGCCTAATAATTCTGCACTCCCTGTATACAAGAAACAGATTTTTTTCAGGAGGATTTTAAGGATTCGTTGAATCTTTGCTACAGGCAACTTCAAATAAGCCCTCTACTCTGCATTTGGAGGATTTAGTATGACATCACTTTTTTTTTTTTTTTTTAAAGTGCATGTTAACTTGTGCTGTTATGACTAATGCACCAAGTGCACCAAATGAGATGAGGACGTCCAAATTAGAGTGTTGTTCTTTGCTCCCTATTCCTAATACTCTCTTCTGCATGTCTTAGGGTGCCTAAATTGGTGTGCATGTGAAATTTATCATAGCTGTATTTACTTATGCCTAAACTTCAGCTGAGAGTCACAAAGTTCAAAATCACAGATTTTATGTCTAATGGCCTGAAGTATGTTGCCAGTAAAGTTAAAATGTCACCTTTCTAACCCTACTTAACACTCCCAACCTGTACCCAAACTCATTTTAGTTTCAAGATTATTTTCTTTTTACTTAACCAGGAAGTGTCTTGAGGTTAAAATCGCATTTTCGAGAGAGACCTTACCAAGAAAGTACACCAAACAACAATTATAAAATCCTATAACACAAATATACAAGATAAAAAAAAATAAAAAAAAAACCAAAGCAAGTCTGAGTCAACAATTAACAGAATACAGAGTCCAGCTTATGAATAGCAGTTGCACTCTTCGGTTACACGAGTCCTTATAAGAGCTCTGAACTCTCTCAGGGAGCCCAAAACAAAAACCCAAAATGCACAATGACGTGCACCTTTAGTGTGCTCTGAAGGTTGGTCTACCAAGTCCAGAAAGAAGCCTGGGTACCCTAAAGAGATGTCATTTAAAGGGGAACAAATCATAGCAGCAGTTTGTAAGTGTTAAGAGGTCGCACAGGTCAGAAGGGAGCCAACTCCTTTTGGTTTTCGTACGTAACAACATACTGGTGCTACAGTCTCCTCGGGCTTAATGAAGGCCAAGAAACCAGATTATAAAGTGTGCAGTGCTGCATAGTAGAAACATAAAGAACTGTGACACACAGAGTCTAGACAACAAAGTGTCAAAGAGGCAGTACGCATGTAAATAACACCACCATAATCAACAACACATAGATTTCCTCATGCATGAGGAAGTATCTGCAATTCAGTTTCCACAGCAGTCACTGCACTTGCACCCCCAGTTAGGTTCACCCTTGGCTCTCCGTGCACTGCTATGCATTATCAATGTGTGATGTTAAACACAAGTCGGGAAGTACTTTGTAATGAAATGCTGTTTACTTTTTCAGTGCACTGACGTCTCCTCCTTCAGACACTGATTTTCTAGCATGCCTTCTGGCAAGTTCCAAAGAACAGAGGCTGAATAAGCAAAGCTGAATAATGTGTCAAACCCTGTGCCCTCTCTTCACTTCAGTATTTTGTTATTCTGATAATAGGTCTAATGAGAGTGGCAAGTATTGCATAACCTCCTGTGTACTGCTCACTCCAGGTTTGGCTCTAAAGTCTAGAAATTCTTTGGAGTCCCTGACATTAGACCTTCGCCTTTCTTGCTAATGCATCAGATGGGTTTTGTGCAAGTGTGGGGTTTTTTTGTTTTGTTTTTCTTTTGCACAGTAGTTGGGCTTGATTACTGCAATCTGGTGAGATATGCTGATGTCTATAGCCCAGTAATCTGTGGAGAAAAGAAGACATCAGTAGAAGTTTTGGGGGGTTAAATTTCTTTTTAAGAATAGAACTATTGAATTTTGAATGACTAGCAGCGCAGCAGGATACTATGTAAATAAGGTACTTAAATTCTATACAGAAAACAAAAAAGTATGTTCTATCTAGCAGAAAAAAAATTGAGCATTACTGTCAATCCAGTCACTTTAAATGATGGTCTAAGAATAGTGTCTATATGGCAGCTCTAATGTGTGCAATTCTTAAAGTTTCGTTTTTAAAGTGACACATCCTCCCCAATGTCTACCAGCCATGATCAGTCATAAGACAGCTCTGCTGACAAACTCAGCAGACCCTTTTCTGGGAAGTCACACATGTACCCACATTGTTTGAACAGCTTCAGTAAATCCATGTGTTTCTACCGCCTTCATTATCATCATAATAAAAGTGTCTGAAAAGCAAAGTTACAGAAGAATGTAGACACCTCACTTTCTGCTTTGTACTATCATCAATCACCACGCAGCTTTTTTTTTTTCTCCCCCTTCTCTCTCGCCGCCTCCAACACTGGTTGAAGCCATCAAATAAAAATAAATAAATTAAAAAAAAAAAAAAATCACATGCATATTTAATTTCATTCTCCACTGGCTCACACAAAAGAAACTGCCATCCTTCAGGACACCTTTCGGAAAAGTCTCTATTAAATCTGAGTCAGCTGGAAGAGAGGGAGAGAGAGGG
>NW_024582439.1:1653907-1661051 GCF_018398535.1 Haplochromis burtoni
GAGAAGAAGAAACACTTCATGAGTGAAAAACTATCTAAATTATTGCCAGACTTCAAATGAAGTGCTGTTTATCTTCTCAAGCAGCCAATGTGTTGTTTTACTCCTTAGTCACAGCTTGGATGGCAATCAGGATCGGTCAACCAGGACGCTATCAGCAGCAGTCACTCCGCGGTGACAAACTACAGCTTTACTCTCCAGGCATAGACATTATTCTCAACACACGGCTCACCCCTATCACAAAACAAGGCAGGTTTTATGGCTGCTGGAAAAGGTGGTAAACATAACAACGCGCACAGCTCTCTGGAATTTAATGTGCTTGGTCCAGAGACAGAGTATAGATATCAAAGGCCAGGCCTTCTGGAAAAAAAGAAAGAAAAAAAAAGCTGTCCTCATAATGTAGAAAACAAAAGCACTAGCCATACCCAACAAGTGATTTATAGTGTTGTTTTTTTGCTTTCTCTCTGAACCTAGAGCATCCGGTGGGCATTGTGAATGCAACAAGGAGGGAGTAGAAGAAAAGAGCAGTTCATCTCTACCTCTGCTGCTGAGAACAGATGTGCAGGTGCACAAGGAAGGAAGAAGGTGAAAATGATACAGCGGAATTCTGATTATGGATTTTGTTTTGAAATGCTTAAATTAAAAGACTTCCAAAGGGCCGCTCTCTGTGATCGAATTGAGGCTGCACAGTCACGAGGTGCTGATACTGTGCACTGAAGTCGACCGGTGCTCTGGTTACCTCAGTGATCTAATTATCACACGAGCTGTTATCGCATACTCCCCATAACAAATGCCTCCCGCCTCATCTTCAGGCTCATATTTAGCCTCTACATCTCCATCCGTGTGTGGCTAATCCGTCACCAAGCCACAGAGTGTAAAATACATCCAATTGATTTCTTCCTGGTTTACATATTTACACACACACACACACACACACACACACACACACACACACACACACACACACACACGCGCACACGCAATTAGGAGCACATTTATCGATGGTTTCAGCACCACTGGGAGACCTGCAGTGCAGCCCACTCCAATAAATCTGCCATTCGTGAGGTTGCCAGTGGGCAAGACTGATAAACCTGACAGAAAAATGGACTGGGAATACTTTGAGCTTCAGGGTAAGCAAGTTCCCAGTCACTAAAATTGACCCACTGTGCTGGTCTTGCTTGATAAAAGCTATTTGTTTATCATAAAATACCTAATAAGACTTCTGCAATTCTCTGAGTAGATCAACATCTCCAGTTTAGAGAAAAAAAAAAAAGCTGCACACAAATACACACATACACAAAATTGACCAAATAAAATAAATCAGTAGTTATTTGACTGCAAAGTCGTTTTCTTCCATCAAAATGCTTACACAAACAGTTGTATATCTGAATCCTGATCCATCTGACTTGTTGTCCTCCACTCTTGAGCAGCTTAACGTCATCATCTGGGTATCATATTATATATGTACCATGCTGCCCCCTACAGGCTCTCTGAAAAATGTGTTGTGTGTTGAATCTGCTGAAGTCCAGCATCCAAATATAACTGAAACCACACATCACACAACTTCAGCACACTCACCGATTCAGAGTCAGAACAGTATATACAATCAAAGACATTCAAAGATACAAATCAGACTGTTCCATTTATTTATGAGATTTTTCAAATGCGGCTCTAATTGCAGTGCCAGCATGGAACACTCGCACACTGGACATTCATTGTCCATTCATTGATTGGCATGAATATGGGCTAATGGGCCTTTTCCCGCATAGATAATGCCATTGTGCAGACAGCAAAAATGACCCCTGTTGAGGCTAATTTAGTCTCTGCATGTTAAGTCCCCTTGGGCAACCTATGGTCATTATATTGAAGGTGAAAGACTGCCACATCATTTCAGTAATTCCAATAAATCACATAACTATCTGTTACTAATGCCTGAACTCTTTTTTTCCCCTACACAAAGCTTTGAATAGACTTATTGCAGTTGACATTAGCTTAAGAACTGAATGAATGGGATTAATTTGAGGTGGTGTGCAGTTTTTGTACCTATGTGGAAGCTGGAATCACAAACCGGTCAGACAGTAAAATAGCAAATCCGTCAGAATTCAAGATGAACTCCAAATAAAAAAATATTTTTAAACAAACAAACAAACACTTTGCACTTAAAATCAGACCGCGTGCAAGTGAAAGAGTTCTTAATAACTTAAACGGTTCGTTTCTGCAGCGCATGTCGTTTAGAAAGGAGACGTGTGGCGCGCACAGACAGTGCTGTTAAGTGCAGATCATTTCCTTTAGCGTGTAGGAAAGCAAAGGAACGCACAGAAAACGTGACAAAACTCTATATGACCTGCAGTAGAGGTGTATGGACTTTGACGCTATGCACAGAAGTTTAATTGCGCGTATAGGCTGCAAACCGCTAAATGAGCTTGGCAAGAAAGGGTGCTTTACGCACAAACTGTTACCCACAGTAAGTGTTTTGGACACGAAACCGCACATTGTACTGAGTGTGACTTATGTCTAGATGGACACTTTGGCATTTTAATTGAAGTTCACATTAAACTGACGGTCAAACGACCAGAGAAGGTCTCGTTTAGCTTAACGCTTTGCCGTACCAACAGCGCAAGGTGACACTTGTAGTGCGCGAATCCCTTTGAGGTTAATCACGTTAGACAACAACTTCTCAAGCTCGAGTTAAACACAAACACTGAACTCCTTTAACTTGTGGTTTAGTAAATTCTCCCACCGAATGCAGCGGAGTGGCTCCGTGGCGCACCGGCTCATTGCGCACACAAGCACCGGGGATGGTGAGAACAACTACTGCTTCTATAGAAGTGTTTCCGCTATAAACGGTGACGTTCTGTTTATTGTACAAAATCGGAGTTTGGATAACACGGAGTATTTGTGTGCCAAGCTCACTTGTCTGATATAATGCCACTCTCATATAGCATTACTTCCAAGCTCAAGCTTATCCTCGATTTAAAATCGTAAAGACACACAACAGGCTTCAAACTGCAACTAAACTATGACACAAAATAGTGCTTGAACTCATTTTACCCGCATATCAGTTCTACTTCGTGCCCCGGCTGTGGCACAATTAAAGACCAAGCATGTGTTCGGCACCTGAAAAACATTTCCAGGTAATCGTCCTTACCTTTAAAAACTTCCCCTCGAGCGGACAACAGCAGGGTTAATGCAGCAACCAAGCAATTGATAACTTTATCCATGTCGACACTGCCGTCGTCGCGTTAACCCCCAGCCGAGGGGTTAACTGGCAACTCTTCTTTCTTTACTGGAACTTGAATCCTACACCTATACTTTAAGGAGTGGGGAATCTAAAGTCCCTTCGCGTGCTCTTAGCGGAGTGAGTGGAGGCTGTCGCCGACACGGCTGCTCCTTGCCGGCTTGCTCCACACTTGAAGGAGGAATGTGTGAGTGAGTCCTGATTCCTGAATTACGCCTGGATTGAGTGGTCCGGCAGCTCCAGGAGAGCAGCGGCTGTGTGCGCGCTGTCTGGCCAGTAGAGGGCACGTGTGAGTGAGAGGACAGACGAGGATGTCCCCTCCTCTCACCTCCGACTGTGCCTCTTATTGGTTTATTTGGAACAGCTGCGAAGACTGAAGTTAGTTTAGTGTGATACTTTGGGGTAGTTAGCCATTTTAATACTAGCCTGATTTTCTAATTGTTTCTTAATTATTTATTCAAGATAATAGACGGACTGATGGATAAATATGTTATATCTAATAACACAGCTAAATACTGACACGATAAGACCTTTGTCAAAAACTAACCTTGAACATTTTATAAGCAGAATATTGGAAACAAAGTCATATGTCACATATGTCACACCGTTTTCCCACAGAAATATGTATAGAATATATGAAATCAGTCAGTTATCAGATACAATGAAGTTACCCTACAATTATAACTTCTAATTAGGCCTCTTGTGGCTAGGATATTATAACAGAATGCCCTTCTATCTGTGATCTGTAAGAAAGACTGTTGCATTCGTGTGATTTAAAGCCATTTTTATGGAGAATGTTCATAAAATTAGACACGCAGTAAGGTTGGTGAAGCAGTGTCTTTAAGCCGAAAAACGAGTAAAATAAGTGGAAGTGAATCATAAAATAATTCACTTCCACCCAGCACTCCTTTTTTTTTTAAAGTTCTTTGACATTTGAACGTCTCTATTTCCAGAACAACTAGGCAAATGTCATTTGCTGATGAACGTCATGATGGGATTAAACTTTTCATAAGTGTAGTGAGATGTTTTTACCTGCATAAATATGGAATATTTAGTCCATCCCCATACATATTATATATACTCAATGCTTCCTATCATACTGCAGACATGCCGGTTGCAGAACATGTGCAAACTTAGTTGGGACTACAACAAACCAATCCTCACAGAAGGCATGTTGAACTTGACACCTTAATGCATTCATTTATTATAACTTCTCCCATCTAGACTCTCATCACAGTTCACCTTGTGTGTCCTTTTTGACCAAATGCATCGATCCTGTTAGAGCAAAGCTGACATTCAAAAAGCGCTCTATTATTTGACCAGGAAAACCACGGCTGCTCCGTCGCCCACATTTTTCCAGCTTCGATGAATCAGTAGTGATGCTCTGTTTTAATATATGCAAATATTTGTTTAAAATTAGATTTATCGAGACAGCAAGTACAAACAACCCTGGGATATTTCCCCTGCTATATCAAACAGTGGGATGAAGATCAGCTAATGACAAAGTCAACCAATGTCATCCCCTTATTGTTTTTGCATGCATAAACACACATGGCCATTTCACTTGTACCAGCAGTTTTCACGGCTAATTACAATGCAGCCAGATTGACATGGATCTACATTTAGTTTCAAAATGACCCCCTGCTGTCAAGGATATATGGTTCCAGTTGTTGTTTTTCTAGGTAAGCACACAAACAATGGCTGAAGCATTTCATAGAAATGCCACATGTCTCTTTGTGGTGTTTTGGTATTGTTTTGGCTGTAACAGTTATGCCGCCAGGAATGCACGATTACCAGCAGAGCCGTCATGGGAATATGTGAGAATGTGAAGTCCTGTGATTGGATAGAGGAGAGAATGGATAACATCATTGTTTGTGCTTACACATGCACGGCGTGAGCGTGAGTCTGAGTGGGTTTGTGCGTCTTCGAGGGGTGTGTTGCAGTGGTTCACCACAGACACAGTCTTATGTCGTGTTCAACAAATATATCCCATCCCACTTCAGTGGCCTCTTTTGTCTGAGCTATCCCTACAGCTGTAACAAACTAAAACTGAGTAACACCACCAGCCAGGTCCCAAATGTGTCTGTTAAATAATGCTTCCATTACTTTTATCTATTTCAATCATTTATCCATTTTTTGCCTTTATCTCAGTACCTTTAACTGCATTATTTAAAGAGCTGAGAAGTTGTTTTAGCTCGATTTGATCCTTTTTAATAAAGCTTTTTATGCTTTTCACTTTTTTATTATAATCAGGTTTTTTAAAGTCACACTTCACACTTGAATTTTTTATTTGATATTTTATCGTTCACCTTTTATTTTATTTCCTACCTGTGATCTCGTCTACATCGGTTTGTCTCTGTTTTGATATCTCCTGTTTGTTTAAGTGCTTATAAAAAAATTTGAATTACACTTGACTAACCAACCTGTTATCGACATTCACTGGTAACTTACTCTGTTCCAGCGTTACCTCTGACTAGACACGTACACATTTCTTAGTCAGATCAGTTTTCTTACACTAAATCGGTTCATAGTCAGCATCACACTTTTTGAGCAGTGAAACACATTCGAGTTCATCACTAAAAATCCTGTACCTGGTTGCATGCCTGTTTTTTCCCGTAACCTTTCACAATCTTTCTTTCATCACACTCTCAAATCAAGACACAAAAAGCTGTGATATTGCACTGATTGGAGGATGGAAATGCCTCCGAAATTGATGCCAGACCAGGTTCCCTTTGATTCTATGTTTAGGCCTCATAGACTGCTGTCATATGACAGTAACTCAGTGCTGCTGATTTCTGAACAACATGCTGAGTTACCAAGTAGGTGATATTGGCATTTTGTCATGGATAGCCACCTGTTGTCCTTCCTCTAATCTATTCTCCTTCACATCTCTTCCTGCAGGGACAGTTTACACCAGCTGAATATAAGAATGATGAGCTAAATGACACTTTGTAATTGACATAAGTGGCAGTCTAATGCGTTGTCAATAAATGCCAATCACCTCACCCCATGTGAGGGCACTCAGTATGACTGAATAAATCTTAGAACTTAAACTGCACACTAAAGAAAGACTTACTCTCTCCTCATGTGGCTGCCAGACAACAGTGGTTTTGTCATTTAATTCCCCTGCGATTATCCCGTGCCGTGATTGTCAAAAGCTCAATACGAGATTGATTAGCTGTCCTTCACTGTGGGAAGTCCCTGGCTGCTAGTGATGCTAAACTGTTTTCTGAGCTTTGGCTTATGAATGCAAAACACATTTGAATGAAGACCGCCGGTGTCAGTCTGTGTTCAGTTGTTGTGTCGTGCAGAGTGTCTCATTAAAAAGCAAAGTTATTGGAGCACATAGCAATTAAACAGGATCAGCAAATCCTTTCAAAGCCTGGTAACTATAGTTATGGGTAATCCCTGGTGTACATCTGACCACTAAGTTAGCACCGCTGACTGCACTGAGGTTGATTGCCAAACAGGAAAGGATCGCATTAATTTGTTCTCGTGCTGCTTTCTAGTGTAGTTTTGTGCTTTATTTAACAATACACACGAGGTTACTTGCATTACATCAGTGGAGCCCAGACTTTACTGATGTAAAATAAGACTTTTATCTATTACTTACTGAGGAGAAATGTTTCTATGTATGTTCACTTGATGTTGAATAAGTGACACAAGCAGACAATGCGACAGTATAATGTATTGTCACCGGAATAGTAACAGTAACACACAAAACCTGAATTCAGGTCATCTGACTCACATTAAAGCCATATCTTTATAGGTACTTCATTTGACAGCATGTCCCATGATCACTATCTAGGACAAAGACTTATTCAAGAGGGGTTCATCTATCATGAATGCATAGTGTGTGTGTGTGTGTGTGTGTGTGTGTGTGTGTGTGTGTGTGTGTGTGTGTGTGTG
>NW_024582439.1:1661071-1679510 GCF_018398535.1 Haplochromis burtoni
AGAGAGAGAAAGAGTGAATCTCTCTGCTATTCCAGCAAACTCTTTGACTGGTGTAGTAACAGGTATATACCAACAGAGGTCGCTTTTCTCTCTTGTCTACTCCACTTTTAATCTTCACTTTGGTTAAATGTGACCTTTTAAAAGCTGGTCTATGCATTTGCATAAATACACTTAATCAAACTCATCGCATCGTAACGGTGTTCTGTTGCGGCACTAAAAGTGAGGTCATTTCATGGCAAGACATTTGGTGCTGGCTGTTGGAGAGCTGAAGGCATACTAAACCTCAGGTTTCCCCCATCATGGGTGAAAACGCAAGTCTTATTTTGAAAAACAGAAGGCTTCATCAGAATAAATAATTAACCTTTCAAAATAAATCCTCATCTACACAATTATGACAATACAGGAGTGAGAAGAGAGTGTACATGTTCACAGATGATGCTTTGGGTTTGCAGTGATCAGAATCAGAATCAGTGATTTGACCAATATTGCATTAATAATGAACTGCTGATGCTTGTGTTATCATTCCAATATTGAAGTAATCTTTAAAGGTTTTTGTAAAATGGTTACATTAAGTCCAATTTATTTATTCTTTTACACAATTAAATGGTTGAGCCAAACTTCAACATTTAACTATACATGTACAGTCCAGACATACTGTTACTTTTATATAAAAACTAAACAAATTACACATTACTATCTAAAAGAAACTTCATAAAACCGAGTTGTTAAAGTTCTTAACGTGTCTGAACGTCCAGTGTCCGGAGGCATCAGACATAATTTTACACAAGACATCTACTGACAGTATTGGACATTTTGCATTAACATTTTCACCTTGCAAATGGTTAATGTGATTACTGTTTTAAATATAATGTGTAATTTGTATGCACACAAATTAGTTCAACCTCAAAAGTCTACCCAATAGCTTTCAACTTTAATTACACTACATGTTTTATTCTAATTATTTGAAATTAAATGAATAATATGTCCCACTTTGGTGCACATTTATTCTGTTTTTGGAGTACATTTCATGCACTGTATGCCCTTCTCTGTCGCTGTTTTTAAAATTGTTGGTGTTACAGCATCCAGAATCCTCAGAGGAGCTGGTGCTCCCTAGCAGCCCTGCTCTGACCCGATGGAGTGGAACAACACTTAATGAGAGACAAAGTCCCTGTTGCATTTTGTTTTATTCTTTTGCAGATCTTAAGCTCCCTCCGCTGTTCTTTCCACTGACTTTACACACCTGATCCCTGTGACCTGAATGCAACAAAGAGAGCTGTGCTTAGAGAGCTGAACTTAGCCCTATGTCTTTCACTGCTGCGAGCCCAACAAGGTCAGCTGAACAGTAATCAGCACCCAAATGCAGACCTGTGAATTTTTGCTTGAGCTGAACTACTCATCCTGACCCCGTTACTTAACAAATATTTAGATGTGACACAACAGTTGGTTTATTTATAACCAAACATTACATGAAAAATAGAAAATCTGTCAGTGATTAAAAGATTACTTATAAAACTATTACTGAGCAGTTGCTTTGAATCATGATATCACTGACAGACAGTCTGAGGTAACAACAAACTCAGAGCGTGACTACAATATGCCAAGGGTCAGATTTGTGGCAGCTTCCCCTTACAGCACACTCTTTTAGACACACATGCACAGTAGTACCCTCTCAAGTGGGCTTGAGGTAGTTATAGAGAGCACTGAGTCCTCCTTGTAGCACCTCCTGGATAGGTTTGAGAAGGGGGTTATGCACAATATGGAGTCCTTTATCGAGCGGGTGGCACGCAAGCCGCCTCAGTTTACTTAATAAGTACATTTCCACTGGTACGCTTTGCAGATCATTGAAGTCAACATTTAGGAGTTCTAAAGACTCCAGGAAGCACAGAGTCTTGGGCAATGTGTGTATGCTATTTCCTTCCACAATGAGGATTTTTAAATTAACCAGGTCCTGAATCTGGTCTGCAATGGTCTCCAGGCGGTTGCAGGCGAGATGGAGGAAGACCAGACCCTTCATGCTATAGACGCAGGTGGGAATGTGAGCGATGTGGTTGTGGCTGAGATTGAGTTTCGTGAGATTGCGCATGGCTGCCAAGCTGCTTGGCAGGCCTGTGATCTGATTATTGGCCAAACTGAGCACCTCCAGACAGGTACAGGAGCCCAGCTCCTCTGGTACCTCACTCAGGCGGTTGCGACAGGCGAAGAGCACACGCAGTTTTTTTAGAAGGCCAATCTCAGGTGGAAGGCGGGACAGGTTGTTCCCCCACAAGTTTAGAACCACCAGATTGTCAAGAGCACCCAGGGAAGAGGGCAAAGAGCGCAGGCAGTTCATTGACAAGTTTAGCTTCTGAAGGTCTTGGAGTTGCCATAGTTCAGTTGGTGTTTCATTTAGTCCTCGCATGGCTAGACTTAGGGTGCTGTAACCAAAATGCAGTCTAGTGTGTCTTCGGATCCTCCCAGCAGCCAAGGACATGCTGGACTGGTCGTCTCTAATTGCACTCTGTCTCCGTTGGCTCACACTCATGTCATTCAACTCCTTGCTGGACAAAGTGCGGGACTGCTTCCCACCCATTGCTCTGTTGACTATAACTTATCAGAAGATGTTAGCATGCGATTAGCTAAATCACTTACTAAGAATACTGGCCTCTGATTGAACTCTGGAGTTCTTGAATGAGCCTCGCAGAACATCATCATTTGCACTATTACACTGTCTTGGTCTTGTAGAATTCCTGATGCATATTAGAAACTACACTGAATCCTGTCTAGGTTTTTCCTCACGAAGCTGAGTTACACGCCGCTGTAGCAAAGCACTCTTATGGTCTGAGCTTCCCATACCAACTGCCTCTCTGACTGGATTTCAGTCCCCAGCTGGTCCTGTCACTTCTTCCAGTCCACAGATAGCACACTGCTCCCCACCCACTTCAGGAGAGCAGGACTAGAGATAGGATTCTGTGTGTGATCAATCAGATGAGCTGAGTGCCATGATGTCATAACCTAACACCAGAAATATACCAGTGATTACACACGCTGTAAAATGTTACATAACCATGTTTATTTTGTTAATATACTGTAAGCTACAGCTGTTATCTTCTGCAAGAATTTTTTATTTAAAATAAGTGAGATATTTGGCATACCATCGATCGCAATGTCCCCAAACATTTTTTTTCTCTTGTGTTGGCCTCCGCACCTTTGTAAATGTTCCCCTGTTTCTTCTTAAACTTCTCAAACTGGCAGCTGCAAAAACACTGAGTCATCTTTCAATGAAGCAACAACTCTGTTATGTGCTGGTTTAATCTCAAGTGCAAAGGGACATGGAACATTCCAGCATGTTCCTAGAAATCTCTGCTGCTATTCAAAATCTCATTCATGTGGCCCCTGAGGAGGAGTCTATCATTTATGCGAAAAAATATACTGTAGCACATTTCAATTTTTGAATTTGTCTTACCCCACAGCAACTTACACACCGTGGTAAAAAGTTCCCAGTGTATTTTCCCTAAAGGGTTTGTCTTAGTTGCTTCCTAGCAGCCCTCTCTTAAACCTATTTGTTCCACTCAAACTTTAAAAATGTCAAACTAAAGTTCAAAATATCATAATATCTCAGTTTTAATCTTGACTTCGACCTTGATGCCAGAATAGCTGCTTCATTTATTCAGGTGATTGTATACACTGTAAATGATCCATTGAGCACAAACCTATACTTACAGACAGGCGTTATACACTTAGGTCCATTTATTTTCCAGGGTAGTGACACATTTCACGCAATGCAACCAAGGATTAATGTTAAAGTTTGAAAATGATGATAGACTCTCAGCTTTAATTCAAGGGATTGAACAAAAACTTGCGTCAACTAATGTGGAGTTATTACAGACATTACCAAAATATTAAATGAAATGCTAATTTTTAATACTTCTTATATTTCTTAGCAGGCAGGTCCTAAAATCTGGTCACCTTGGATATCACCAAAGAATGCATTTTCTCTTTTTTAATGCTTTCTATGCTTAAATAAGAGCTCTTTTAACTACATGTTGAGGGTTCGCAGCACAAACACAAATGTTACATTTGGCCAATCAGATGGAATTTTAATACTCAAGACTAGTCAAGCTTTTTATCCTTGAGAAAACTAAATGAATAGGGCAACACTTTAGTTCTAGCTATACTGTTGGTTCCTCTGGTGGTTGCATCCATCCAACCTGCCATCCAGAGGCTGCAGTGTCACAGCTGCACAAAGCGTGATGTGTAGCCAAGTTTTGGACCAGATTAACTAGTGTGCCGATTGGTCCATCATCATATATTCCTTTGAAGCTCCTACATGGACACTCCAGTACTGGCTACAGTCCCTCAGTTTACTCACAATCTAAAACAAGTCATTTTAGCTCTTCTTCCTTTGAGCTAATGTTATTTCAGTTAGTTGCACCTCGCAAACAGAAGGCCTGAACAGAGGATAGGAGGGGCTGCTGTGCCTGAGATGAGTGCGCTCTCTTAAGCATCATACACATCCAAAATAGAAAATAGAACAGAAATAAGGAAAAAGTCTAATAGGTCTACCTTAAGTGCAAGTTCCAAATCTAAATAGTGTTTTAAAGAAAGTAAATAAATACATACATGAGTAAGTAAGCGACTTCAGTTGTGGGCATCTCATGGATTAACAGGGCTATGTAGTAAAACACACCAACGGGAAGACAAATTATGTAGCTTTGCTGATTGCTACATGACATAAATTGAGCATGAACGCATTTTTCTTGTAAACGACTGATAAAAAATGAGCGAAGCCTGCCAGAAACAGTTGGAGAACCACTGCTTTAGGCACGTTGTTAGCAATAGGAGTGCCCTTGTTTTATTTATTTTCAGCGCTTTGGCTTTATTTTTAATAAAAGCTTGTTTATATTGCAGCCCATGGGTTGAAATCACACAGTCAGACAGACATGCATATTCCAACTGAAAATCTTTAGCTGGATGGTTTGCACACAGGGTGGTGCTGGTGTTTTAACGCTATAGTACAGATTTGTCTGTCATGCATTTACATATAAAGTAAATTTTAATGAAAATGATTTGGAAACCATAAAAATTTGCAAGCATGTCTGTAGTTTAACATGTATAGTTTTATTATCATTATAGTTACTATACCAGCATGCTGTTCTTGATGTTTCACAGGATACAACCCAGTGAGTTTCATTAAGTCTTGAAAGTATATTTCCTTAAACATTTACTAAATGTTGTCTGCTCTTTATGAATGCTATACAGAAAATGACATCTTGTCATGTTGTATAATCTATTTTAAACAATATATAACGTGAACCATAAAGATGTTGTATAAATGTTATGGGGGAAATATGAACTCGCTTTCCTTGACAGCCTTAAAGAGTCTGACCAGGACTTACAGCGGCCTTAGTCATCATTCTCCTCCCAGTCCAGTAATCAAAGTACCAGGATGACAGTTAGCAGTGATATCCTGCTCTGGGGACTCGGTGGCTCTGCTCTGAGCATGGCTACATCAGCACTTATGAATGACAGGTTGAACCATCTGTTTGCTGAATTGGACAACAGAGCTGTTGAGGTGCATTGGCCATTCAGGCAGCTGCTTGTGCAGCATGTCTCATCTTGGCAATTTTTCTTCCTTTTTTTTCGTTTTGGTAAATTCTAATACCCCCACATCACAGAAACTTTTGTAGAAACTGGCTGACTGGTAGATTTCTTGTGTGTGTGTGTGCTTGCAACAAAAAACAAAGTCTTTATATAGCCCCGTTTTTGTTTTTTTAAGGCAATCTGCAGTGCTGATCCTGTGTATATGTGTGCCACGGCTAATTTCACACACAGCAGGATCGCTATATCCTGCCATCCTCTATTTACATGAAAAATGATACCTCAGCTGTAACTGTCAGACCATTGCCCCCCCTCCCTCCCCCCCCATGTGCAAACGCATCCCCGGAGTGGCAACACCGGGCTCAGAACACATGCTGTCAAATATGCAGAAAAACCTTGGCTTCATATGCATATCCCTCATTATGGGTTAACGGTGTCATCGCAATACCTGAATAAAGCCAACACGGATGGACAGATGGAGGAAGGAGATGGGACCGAAGCGAGATAGGTAGGTTGATGGATGGATGGACAGAGGAAATAATGGTTGTGTCTCTGACAGAGATGTCATCGTGACATACCTCTCTCTAACACACTGTAGCCTAACACTCTGTCATAATCATGTGTGGCATGAATCTTCATTAGATGTTCCTTTTCTCCATCCCGTGCATGTTTTCTTCGAAATGAATTGTCCTTTCTACACCAGAGGAACAGATGTGTGGAAACAGCTTGAGATTTAGATTACAAGAAAATGGGATTTACCATTCCTCCTGCATTCACACAACACCTTAATACAGAGTCCCATTAGCGCCAAATGAGGATGAGTTATTCACTCAGCGAACAGTTACACCCTCCAGTCCTCAAGGCGACAAAAATGATCTCATTTGAGAAAGCTCATCTGGTTATGTGGCACAATAATGACTCTGGATGAGCTACCTTTAGAGACTCTAGTTCAAGATATATACTATTATTACTTGTTCATTATTGTGGAAGCTTCTGGCGATGACAGATGATATATGGTTTCACTGCCACAGAACCTGCTGTAGGTGTTTCTCCCCTGTTAAAATGTAAGAACACACCAAGACCCGAGGCTCTTTAGAGCCCATATTGCAGACACATTACTCCTCGAAGCTAGCACTCCTCCTGAAGTATATGCTCGCTCTTAAGACAGAATACAAGACAAGATCAGATCTGAGAGACAAGAAATATGCATTTCGCAAGCCCTTTGACTATTACGGTCAAAATTAGCACCACGAAATGGGAGAAAGCACCCGAGCAGGGCTGCACGGTGTGCCACCTGAGCTGATAATCGTCTATTATTCAGCAGGTGCAGATGTGAATATTCACACCACTGGACTCTTTCCACCACTTTCCCATTTGTGCACGTGCATGTTTTCCTCCCTCAGCTAATGGAGTCTGTGGATGTGGCTGTGTATTTTTCTAAAAAATTGAGGATATGTCACACATTTGAATTGCCATCTGGAAATTGGCTGCAACACCGCTCTGCCTGAACCTCCAGGTGACACAAAGGATCTACTAAGCAATGCAAATTAGTAGGGAGGAAATTTGAGGGAGTGTCCAACAAGTCTGCTCGGAGGCTGTGTACGAGGCCAAGAACATTTCATTTAAATGTTACAAATGTTCATTTATTTACCAGATTGGACACGCTGACGTTGCCCCTGGCTTGTTGTGCAAAATGTCAGCATGGAAATAAAAGTGTTGTTATCATATTCAAGCATACTGAAAAAATACTGGCGTGAAAACACAAATTCACAAACACTCTGCGTCTTTTTAGAATATTTTTCACTTCCTTATCAACTCTAAGTAAAACACCTCTAGTGTGTATCTTGTAATCTGCTAATCTCCCACCTCAGGCCACATGCCAGGCATCTGTAGTTAGATATGTAGTGAAGCAGCCAGATTCATCTTGAGATAAACTGGGACAACATGATGAATAGATAATAAAGGCACCCATGGGAAAGCACTATCCGGGTTAACTCCACTGCGTAAAGATACCATTTGTAATGATGGCTGGAATCAACGGGGAAGCAGAGTGAGCAAAGCTAACTGGGCTCCTGAGTGACCAAATCAGTCGTGACTTTGCTGATACAGCAGATGGGGTGTACAAACCAATTGTAGCCTTGACAACAACAAGTGGGGTGATGAAGTACCGCCGAGCATCCTATCTGGGTCTCACCTGCTCATTGCTATAGGCTACTGGATGCTAAACGAGAACAGCTGTACAGTCAATGCAGTTCTGCACAAATCACAGAGAGATAAACTTTTAAGGCTTTTTTGAAGTACAGGTTTTGACCTGGTCACAAACTTCATGCTCAAGAGAAATGTGGGAAATGATGATCAACAATTTATAGTCGAACTGGATTTTAAGTTTTGGGTAAGGTCCTAATAGGATTTCTAGTAAAACTTAAACATTATGGCCAGGCTTGCTGCTCTGATCCTGGTACTGCTTCCCGATTTCCCCTTCATCTTATTTCCTTCCCTTCACTGCACTCTCCGCCAGATTGCTCAGCTCTCTGTTTGAGGTTTTCCTGTTCAGCTGTGCACCAGCTCACCTCGCTCCAGCTCACCAAACCAACTGACTGTGGATTAATCCTATCTGTCCCACTCGCCAATCGTCTCCAGCTACCCAGTGGCCATCAGCCACTTGCCTTGCTCCAGCACCCCAGCCTCAGCCTCTACCTCTGGCTGAGTTCCTCCAGCCCCCATCACTCTACAACACCAGATGGCGAGTCAAAACTTCCTGCCTGCCACATCACATGCTGTTCATTTATTACTATAAATCTCCTTCAAATTTGCTCTTAACTCAGTTTCTTACATCCTGCTTTTGGATGTTCCAACCCAATATTATTCACAAAATAACATAAGAGGTCACGCTGAATAATCTAACATCCACATTAACAAGGCATTAAAATGCAAAGAGACATTTACAACAAGAACAAATGTCAGAGCTATGTCCTTGGAAATTGTTGTTTAACAATAAAATTAAATTAAAGAAAAGAATTGAAGTTAATGGGCTGAGTTTGCTCAGGTACTGCCAAGGCAAAGTCTGAATCAGTTAGTGTTACTATAATATCTGTTTTGGAACACATCTGATACAGTCTGGGAGGGAAATGCAGGATGTAGCTAACACATTTCAGATTTTTAATTGGGTTTAAACCAACTGTCGGCTGATATTGGCAGTGATTTGGTGCAGTTTATTTGTTTTATCAGTGCTTTTTGCTGAAAAGCTGCCTGCTACATCTAAAACGAATGAGTCTGAACCATCTGCTGGAGCAACTCTTTGCATATATATATTTAAACTATTGCATTTTTTTTAAAGATGCTGATCATAGCAACTTTAGGATGATTCTAGCTATTTTTATTTTATCTCAGTTTTCATCATGTGCAAAAGAAATGACAAAAAGTTCAGTTGGCAGTGATCATCGGGCTGATCCTGAAGTCACGGTGACAGCAAGTGTAGCGCATGTTTGAGTTAAAAGAGCAATTTAGCCGTTCAGCAAAAGGACAATAAAATAGGGGAAATGTCACTGCCAGCTAAAATAAACCACCTATTGTGTGTGGTTGTGTGTCAGGTGTTATAGAGAAACTCATATTGGAATTTTTGTTTTGACTGCAAGTGACAGAAGTTTCAGGGCTGATGATTTTTCTGTTCACGCCACCAGAACTTGAAACAATAGGATCTGACAGGCTCTGTTCTAGAAATTAGGATGCTTGCCAGACCATCACTGCCAGCAAGCCATAAATGTTTCATGTGGTGCTGATATGGTAATCATTGGACCCCTACAATGACACCTTGTGAGAGTTGGATAACGATGGCTGTCTTTCAGGCCTGTGTGACTCTGGACTCAGTCCAACAGCTGAGGCACAGCCTGAAGTGGGAATCTGTCTGCTAAAAAAGCCGAGCTGGATCCAATAGGTGGATAAAAATGTCAATAAGATGAACAATATGAAGGTGCACCAGGTGTCCTTTAGGCATCGCACAGCTATGGACTATTGCAGAGATATGCCGTACAAATACATTCCTCTTACTTAAATATGCATTCCGTTTCATGAGGTTTGCGAGAGGGTCCAGGTGCCCAGTGGTGGCACAGACCCAGCTGGAGGATGTGGCTGACTAGTGCTCAGGCTGGCATACTAACAGAGCCAGGGGTGCTTTTCACAGCGAGTTGAAAGAGGCTGGCGCTGAAGCCACGAACCCAGGATTCATAAACGCGAGCTCCAGCTGCATGCCCACTACCTCCCATATAGATAAAGAAATTAGAGACTAGAAGTTAAAAAGCATTTTTTTTAAACCACACCCAAGACTGGACTTGAATACTGGTCTTGTGACATTACCTGTCACATGCAGCAGATGCACGTTGATCACATCTTCCTGCTGATGTGAGCACGACCTGTGTGATACAATTTGCTGGTGTGAAGAAAAAAAAGAAACTTCGATGGGACGGAGCAATAAAAAGGGCAACATTTCTAAAACAGCTCAATGTATTATTTGTCTGAGCTTCGTGTAAGCCTTTTATTAAAGTGAAACAATCATGTCAGACACCTGTTGTTCTTGCAGGGGGTATTTATTGTTGGTCTATGTCAGCACACTGAAATCCCTGGATAGACCATGGCTGTATTAACAGTATGACCTATTTTTGGTCATCATAATTTCCTGAGCATGTGTGTGTGCGCGTGTTTGAGTGGGAGAGGCAGAGAAAGTGACAGTGTTCGTGTGTATGAGTGGGCATTTGTGTGTCCAGTGATTGCATGCACCATATTTTCTGACACCCAATGTCATGCAGAACAAATCGCCTATTGCTGACACCAGTGATTTCTTGTCTCTACTGCTGAGAAGTGTGTGTGTGGAGGCAAAACAGTTGGGTCTTACTGACGGGGAGTTGGACATTTCTGTGATTAAGTAGTAATGGTCCAGGACGTGACAGGGAAACTGGGGATTTCCTCGGTCACAGGGCAATAAGAACTGCACAGCTTGGGCCTGCGTGCTGCTATTTTTGGGAGTGTATATAATTATTTCAAGAGTTCTGCCACCAGAACTTTCTAAACTGATGTTTAGGCGCTCTGTCCACAAAATCCAACTTTACCGGGTGAATTGCTTGTGTTTGTGCCGAGGGATGATTGGCAGACATGAGTAACATTACGGCTTTAAAAGCAAAGAGGACTCTCATTATCCCACCACCTTCTCCACGCCTGCCTTGAATTCCAGTCTGCACTTGGACTTAACCCACTAATTGCGGCTTGAGTTCCTATGGTATTGTTGCATGCCTGCGGTTTAGTTTAAGGTTTTAGTTATATTAAGAGATGGGTATTTTAGCGTTTGTAATAGAATATGCAATCAGCCCAAACAATCACGGATGTGTGCAGCGTGATTTATGCACCTTGTGCCTCACTGTTCAGGGACTTGTTATGACTCGGTAGTGTGGAGCAACAGGGCAGTTTGTGATTTTAAATGTGATGCAAAAACGAGATGGAAACAAACAGTAATTGGAAGTTGATGTTTCAGTGGGAATATAAAACAGTTATTTGTGCACATAGGGCTGCAGTACTCCAGTGAGTCCTAGGTAGCTATAAATGATGCTCTGTGGACATCTAGTGGCCAATGCTGAGAAAACTGAAGCAGGATTTATTTAAAAGCAGCCCAGCTTTTTAAATCATCAGGCGCTATTACAGTAGTAATAAATCTTTACTTGCAGTAATGAGTGTAAGTCTTTAGTGGCCCCTCAATTCTTTGTCTTGTTTCCATATTATATTCTTGTAATGTGTTTTAAAGTGGTATTGAGCAATAAGTCTCCAGGCTTTCTGAAGGTCTTTCAAGTTTTTCTTTGGACGTTGGCTGCTTTTTCACTCATTTTCAATCGAGTCCACATACCTGAGTATGAATCTTTTTGTTTGTTTGTTTGTTTGTTTGTTTGTTTGTTTGTTTGTTTGTTTGTTTGTTTGTTGCGCTTTTCAACACTGTCCATTGAATTATCCAAGCTTAAACAGCACTTAACAAATTTAGCAGACCACCAGCTAGTCTAAGGTTCATGCCACAGAACCCTTAAATTAACAGTATTTACAACATTCTGAGGTTAGATTGTGATAGATCCAGTACTGATACTATCGATTCCAGTATTAGCAGTATAATATTTATTTACATTAGCCAGTGGAATGGGGAATTTGTTTCCAGCTTCTCAGCTCAGCATGTAGCCCACTGAACAGTTTTTCATTTTGTTTTTTTTGTTTGTTTTTTAAATGAAAAATATACCTCAAACATAAGTATACCTTTTTGTGCTGACTGTCTATTTTATTTATAATCTATTGCACATTTAAACAACACAAGTGGACTCAAAGTCCTTTAGAGACAGGTACATCTAGGTCTCCAAAAATCCAATTTCAAAGCTGTGCTTTATTGTTTTTGTTTCGTTAACTAATAATTGTGAAAAGTAAAAATCACAGTGATTTCGTGAACATTAAAATGTGTTCAGAATTTGCAAACTGGTGAGGATTTATCTCCTAAATCATGACACTCGGCTCTCCCCTACATATGCTGCCTTCATAGATTAAAAGTATCGGTATCATTGGTATCTGGCAATACTGGCCCTGAATTTACTCAATGGTATTAAAACATTTATTCATATATAATTTTCCTTTCATTGATGTTCTCCCCCAGTATTTCCAAGCATTAATCTATGTTAACCTACTAATCTGTGGGATTGCAGTCGAGGCTGTTTCATTGTCATGTGATACCTTATAGCCTCATTTCACACGGCCTTCTGCGCATCTACATGAGTAAGGACCATCATCCCTGTTCCGGTCCTTCCTGACCCTAAAGATATGAATGACACCCCGCCCGACCACCCAGCACGTCACGAAGCCTGACACAGCCAATGAAAATGTCCAAACCGGGTGCCGCTGATTAACGGACAGCTGCCTTATCCAACGGGAGCTTTCCGTGCGTCTTCATCCCCCGCCTGTGCTCTACGTGTAGCCAATCAACGCGCAGGATCAATTACTAATTCATTACTTCGCAAAGGGGAGTGACGCAGTTATTGTAGATGTATAGATACTCCATGCTTTTCTCATATGACCTGAAATTACATTTTTTTCAAGCTTTCACGCAAAACCAAAATCCACATAAACACAGCAAAGCAGAGGGATTCCCGCTGTCATCTGCAAGCTGCATGACCATTCTCTGCGCCCCTTGAATTTGGATGCCATTCCGGGAGGAGGTTGCGGTAAACCCCGAGGACTAGATGCGATAACCATAAGGAGACATGCCGCAGCCGAAATCACGAAAAATCGCCATCCTCGGGTACAGATCCGTAGGTGAGTATGGAACGGAAGCTGAGTACAGCGGGGAAAGGCGGCTTCGAGTGGGACGCAGACCCAAGATTTTTAGCGGCCTTTCAGGCCAGTACAAATCCAGCGTGAGAGCGCTTTACGCCTCCTATAATAGACTTAAATTATAGGGAGTAACATCTGACACGCGGCGTCTCAGGGCGGGCGAATGAGCGCCACCAGGTGAGACGTGGCTCTGCGGTGTGAGCGCAAGAGGCCTCCCATAACGTGTGCAAGAGAGAGATTTTAATCGATCTTATTGATAGGTTTCCGTTAGCCCTTAACCCCGGTGCCATGTTAGGCAGTGCCATGCCACGCAAAAACCATCGACGGCTTTGACGCATTTAGTTTGCGGTTTATTTAGTGATGTGTAAAAGCAAAGAAGCGCAGATTATGTGCGGTGAAAGGATGTTGAGGATGGCAAGATGGCACACACAGATAGCACGACTGGAGGCCCAGGCAGCACCAACTGCAACCCTGTAATATCCCCACAGAGACGCGTGATGTGTTTATGTTTTCCTGCTTTGTAGTAACCTCGACGATTTCTAAACATGTTCATCAGTATAGTACAACGTGCTTCATGTGGCGCATTTTAGGCTTGTTCACGGTTATTAAGCTTTATATTTGTATTTTTTTGTATCATTGTATGGCTACATTCACTCATAGAGACTGATCTCGACAAAAACAATCATAATAATGACTTCTATAGATGTTATCCCTTAATTGCTACACTGACTTCCTCCATCTGAGGTTAACTATCGTCTCTGTGTTTACAGGAAAGTCCTCTTTAACCATCCAGTTTGTGGAAGGCCAGTTTGTTGATTCCTATGACCCAACAATAGAAAACAGTAAGTGGGGATTTTTTTTTTAATTCATACAAAAACCGTGTTTCCCCCAGGAAACTCTTTACATGAGGCAGCACACAACTCAGGTCCCTGTCTCTCTTGTGAATCAGTAAGTGAAGCCTAGATGTATTGGCCCCAAAATAGCTGTTTCTGTGATATCCTATCCTCAGCATTGCTGCTCAGTGTGTACCAGCAAAGCTGACTATCAAGTTTATCCTTATTTATCATCCCGGCACTACAAATGTGTCAGTTTGTCATTAGATGCTCTTCGTACAGCAATGAATAAATCCTTACTGGTGCATCTTCTGTAAGGTCAGAACATCGTGTTCCTCATTATTTGTCATTTACTGTCAGCCCCACACTCGGATTTGCTTACAGCCGATTCTCACACCTGAAAAGCTGGAATGAGGATGTGTTAGCTTACGCTTTCCAGCTTTAAGGTTGTTCAGAGCACCTCGTGACAGAAGAAGTTAACCACCAAAGGATTTCATGGAGTGACAGTTGTTTTTCTTTCACAACTGGTTTATAATTACACTACATCAGGAGTACATCCACTGTTTTTGGTCAGATGCAACATTAAATATTAGAGCTTGACCAATATAGGATTTTCAACATTTGGTGATTTAAAAAATCAGATCTATCATCATATATATTTTTTTCTTTCAGATGTGAAGCACAAACAGATTTACATTTATTAATTGTATTATTATTTATGAGTCCTTATTTTAAAAAAAAAACATGACAGTGCTTATTAAAATAAACTTGTCTTATTGTCACAGTTAGTCTGGAATTTCCTATTTCTGCTCTGTCAGACTGCTCAGATCGGTGTTTGCTTTGTTTGTGGTATCCAAACACCTGCTGGCAAAAGTCAAGTCACAGAGGGCCCTCTAGTGGACAAAATGTGCAACATCAACACTCATATTTTGAAGGGTGTTTCTCCCGTTTCTTCTTTAGTCTTTAAATGTTCATTTATTGTCTTTTGATACCTATATATCAGAAAATAGCTAATAAGGGAAAATATTAGCTATTATTATAGCCATTATAGTTCATGTTTGCCTTTATTAGCTATTTGCCAATTTCATAGACTCCCACCGATATAGCTGCAGGACCGATATCAGTTGGGCTCTATTAGATCTTTAAACTGCACTTATATGGACGCAGATATCACACAGCAACTGTTGTACGTAAAACACAAGGTAGCTTTATAATCGCTGCTGTTTGAGTCGTAGTAGTACTACACATGACAGTAAGTGGAATGCATTTGTACGCATTGTGTATATTCCACCTTATCTTTGTGGGTTTTTAACAAGGTTTAGAGACCCTGTTATGAAAAAAAGCAAGTTTGTTGTTTACAGAATTTTGATTGAATTTACTAATGAATCACTGCAGCTAGGGCTGTTCGATATAACGATATATATTGATGACATATAAAAACGTCTATCGTTTGATTCTACGCTATCGTTTGTTTCGTGGTGTTGCAAAATAAACTGTTTACGGCAATATTTTTTCATTATTTTGATGGTCACTGTAGTGGCTATATTAATTTCTTAAAGTTCTCTCTTTCTCTTACATTTAATATAACCACACTACAGACAGACAAGCGTTTGTTTTTATGCGTTGTCGTTAGCAACAACGACGGTAAAACCACCGCGTGTCCGCTTGTTCCACATAAACCTTTCACAGTAAAGCTCAAGATCCTGTTGAGACTTTTCAAAATAAACTGAATCACGTGAAAGATGCAGAGTGTTTACGGATGAGAAGCAAAAAAGAGCCGTCAGGTGCTAAAAGATAAACCTTAGACTCAAACGTTAGAACAGGCTTTTCCCCGCAGCACGCCGTGTAATAAATACTCACAAAGAAAACGGCGGCCGTTACAACTTATGTCTAAAAATGTATAGTTTCATGCATCGGTTAAAACACTCGACTCCAGCTACACGACGCCCCACTGGAAACACTTCACGCAAGTCGAGCTGCCCAAGATTCACAGAATTTACAGAAAAGGTTACATTTTTGTGATTTATATCGTTATCGGACGATAGATGTCTTAATATCGGGATATGAGATTTTGGTCATATTGCACAGCCCTAACTGCAGCTGTAATACAGTAATTCAATGTGATAAAAATGTGGTAACATTACAAAGCTTATGCTTTATATTTTACATTTTGAACTTAAAGTGCAGTATGACAGAAAACGTTTTCTAAATGTGTCTAAATGTACATTATGTTTAAATTATTTTTAAAACTTGTATGATCTGTTCTCAAAATCTAAATTCTATATTATGACAGCTCTATGGTCTAAGTGACTTTTGATTGAAAGATAATGATTTGCAAGACTTTGCTGTTACCCAGCAGGGTGTGATGTTCCTTCTAAGCAAATGCATTTAAACACCGCAACAGCTGATTCCACCACTTTCCACACTTTCAACCAGAAAGAGAGAGCTTTCTTTTGAGATATCAGCCGGCGTGCCGTTTCGTTGAGATAAACGTTTCTCTCCGACTCGCATGCAGCGGGACTTCTCTAGTTAAGAAAGGGAACTTTTCTTAAAGACAATTTAAAAGCACTATTTTGGAGCGCAGGAGAACTTGCAGTTATTCGTAACCTCCAAAACAAACCTGATCCCGGCCACCCCAGAGATTTGAGTCTGAATTGTAGGTTGTATCTGTAGGCTATTTCTCTTCTCCCTGACATGTTCACTCACATGCTGTCCCACCCTACGCTTCTTAAATCTGTTGTCTGTATCTATAAATAATCCCTGGATGGTTAATGTAAAATGAAGTGTCAGCATTATCAGTGAGATGCTGCAGACATTGCATGCCCGCTGTAGATAATATGACCCATTTCCAGGCTATTGACATTCCTGTCCTGAATGTGCTCATTGGGATGAATCTATAACTGGATTGTGTCTTGTATGTCCTGCAGAGAGTAATAAAGATACACTCAGCTGGATAGTACTGCATAGTTGCACAACTGTGCTATATTTGTCATACGTATAAGAGAAAGGAAATGTATTGTCGTATCTACAAAACATTGTTGTCTTGTATTTGCAGCATTTACTAAGATGATCACAATAAATGGACAAGAGTACCATCTCCAGCTTGTAGACACAGCAGGGCAGGTATGTCTCAATGCGCTGTTTATGAACCTGCCAGTGGTTTTATTGATTTTTCTTTTTTTTAAATGTGTGTCGTAACAGTACATGCTAATTCCCTCACTTCAAATCCCTTTTCCAGGATGAATACTCAATCTTCCCACAGACTTACTCCATAGATATCAATGGCTACATACTGGTTTATTCAGTTACATCAAATAAAAGGTATAGAATTCCCTCCACTTCTCAAAACCAACCTAAATATCTCCTGTGTCCTGCATAATGAGGTGCACTGAAGAAAAGCAAATAAACTTTCCCGTTTCTTCCAGCTTTGAAGTTGTACAAGTTATCCATGAAAAACTGTTGGACATGGTGGGAAAAGTTCAGTAAGTACAACTTTTCATTTTGCTCTTAAAGCCATTTCAAGTCATATGACATAAATCATGCATAAATGACAACATGGCATTTACTTTTTCCTTCAATGCAGAGTTCCAATTATGCTCGTCGGAAACAAGAATGACCTACATATGGAGCGGTAAGCGCTAGCACACACCTAAATTGTACATCCCTCGAGACAATAGGTATGCACATGGGTCAGGGTTTTTTGGTTTGTGTGGAAATTTATATTTGGTTTCTTATTATTTGCTAGCAGAAATGAAAATTTCATGTAAAACACACTGAAATACTGAGTATTTAATATTTAGTTCACACATGTCCCAAATGAAGACAGAAGCCATTTGCACTAAGCCAGGAAGCTGTGTTTAGCACTGTGCTTTCACTGTACACAACACAGAGTCAGTGGATTAGCATACACAAGCAGATTTCTAAGGAATTTAATACTGTGGGATATTTAAAGCAGAGACTGTGGCTTTATTCTGAAAGACAGTATTTGTGTTTTGGTCTGACTCTGCTGTCATCCCTGTGATTTTGCACTCTTTAGAGTAATCAGTTGTGAAGAGGGCAAAGCATTAGCTGAATCCTGGAACGCTGCCTTCATGGAGTCCTCAGCTAAAGAGAACCAGGTAGGAAAAGCTTATTTAACTATCAGTGTGGGAGAAAAAAATAGCCAAATATGGTTACATTCTTCACTCAAAACCCCCAAAAAAATAAATAAATAAAGGTGGCAGTGATAACAAGGTGTGAAGTTTACACATGCTCCCTGTGACTGTGTAGGTTTCCTGCCACAGTACAAAGACATTCGAGTTTGAGTGCCTTTTAAATTGCCCACAGTCATGAATGTACCTGTCTTAGTATGTCAGCCCTGACATCATTTGGCAACCTGTCCGCTGCATATGACGCCTCTCACCCAGTGTCAAGTGAGATCAGCTCCTGCTTGCCTAACCCTGTAGAGCAAAAGCCTGTAGATATAATGGAAGGATATGTGGATGGAAAATTACTGAATTGCTTTCATTGCACAGTGATGGTACACATCCACAGGATTCTTCATTTTCACACTTTGCATTTTCTCTCAGTGGAGACAAAGTTTCTGGTGCTGGATTGTGTTTCAATCAGGTCATCGAGTTGCCCACTCATAGAAGCTCTAGGTTACTTTAATAAAATCAGAGGTGACCTAGTATGACTTGAGACCT